>NC_057813.1:760861463-761014863 GCF_018294505.1 Triticum aestivum | reverse complement strand
AGGGGGGAGGGCGTGGCGTCGTCCGGGGCATCGAGACGAGGAGGGGAGGGCAGGCAGGCAGGCGAGCAGGTGGCGTGGCGCGGTGGCGCGCGCGCGCGCCGGCCACACTCCCCTCCCTCTGTCGAGGACGAAGACGACAGAGGAGGGAGGCGGGCTGGGCCGCCTGCTGGCTGGGCCGGCCAGCTGGCTGGGCTGCACAGGGAGGAGCCCAGGTAAGCTTCTCCCTTTTTAATTATTTCTGTTTTCTAATTTCTGACATTTGTTTTGATTTAAATAAAATATTAAATCATTTATTTACCTTATGCCAATTTTTGCAGGAGCTAGATATATTATTCCAGAGCTCCTTTATAATTGGCATAATATTTGGACATATATTAATATATATAGCTAATATATTTCCAATGCAAATATTTATGCATTAATTCCAAATGCCCAAAATAAATACCTATGAGCTCTTAAAATATTGGTTTGATTTTTATCTCTGTCCAATATTTTCAGAGAGCAACATGAGCATTTTCTTGGACCCTTTTGGAGAAATTTTTATTTGGATCATTTTCAAAAATGATTCTGAGGGTTTCACAATTCCCCATTTCAAATTAAATGGAAATTTTAAACATGATGCACACACTCTGATGCATGACTAGCTAGGGTGTGACAATGAAAACCTGCAGAGAGTCTGAGGGGACAAACACTTTGTATCTGAAAATTAAAGAGGAGCACAACCTCGTTTCAAATGATGTGTTGGCTATTCCGTTTGAGGAGTTCTTCGAGTTCTTCAATCAAAAGGCCCTCGATAAATTAATGGTCTTTTGCTACTGCCTGTAAGTACTATTTCTGTCATTAGTCTGTGTATATAGCTCGGCTCTTTCATTGCATGTATTTATAATTAATTATCCTCAATATATTATGCAGATTGAAGATCGTCGAGTGCAAAAAAAATGAAATCTATGATATTGGGTTCATTAACACAAATATCATAGATATATTTCTAGTTGAAAAGAACGTCGAAGAGGCCGAGGACAACTTGCTACAATCGTTAATCAAAAATCAAAACAAAGATACCATACTCTTTCCTTACAACGGCCCGTGAGTGTTACTGTTGTGTGCATATTCGGTTTCCCTTATTACTCGAGCGAGGTTAATGTAACTGATGAGTTATGCATGCGTGTGCAGGTACCACTATATTCTTCTGGAGATTAAGCTTGAGCGTGGACTAGTAACCGTCTTAGACTCCAGACGGAAAGATCCCAGCACCTATGCGGACATGACTGAAATGCTGAGCAAGTAAGTTCAATCGATCATTATCGCACCATATCGGCAACTTTTTGTTCATTTCCTGATATCTCAAGTAATAATAATTATTTTCTTTGTCTTGCAGGGTTTGGAAACAGTTCACCGCACAAGCTCCGGGACTGCCGAAGGAGCTGCAATATGTATACCCGAAAGTAAGTACTACTGGCGCGCATCTCCCGTTGATTCTATAGCTATACTTTCATCAATGCCATTTATATAATGCTTCATTATCAGTTTGATTGACCTCTATATCTCGTAAAGTGCTTGTGGCAGGAGGAAGGGAATGATTTCTGTGGATACTACGTGTGCGAGTTCATCCACAACGCGACTTTGAAAAACAAGCGGGGCTACTCTAGAAGACAATATGAAGTGCGTAAGCAATAATATTCACAATTTCATTTTATTACACCATCATTTCTGTTGAGTTTCATTCATATATATGTATTAATTAACCCCCTTCTTCAAATTAATTAGACGTGGCAGATGCGGGATGAACTCCTACCACCAGATCGCATGAAAGCAATTCAAGAGGAGTTGGCGGGATTCTTTCTTGAACACGTCATCAGTAAAGCCGGAGAATACCATGTGGAACTTCATTTCAAATGCTAGTGGTTTGTAATTAAGAGATCTTATATAGATTGTACATGTATGTAGCCAGTAAAACTTGTTGTTGGACCAATCTCTCGGAGAAGGAGAGGTCGATCGATCACTTCTCTCGGTATGCATGACGAACTTCTGTACTGAATGGTTCTCTCGATCACTTATGTATATATACTACGTAGCGTCGACCAAGCACGGACATAAGAGAGGACACTTCTCTCTATTAATTAGCTAGCTAACACAATATACGAAACACCTAAATTAACCCCCCAAAACCCCCAACCCCCCTCCTTTCAAAAAAAAACAAAAACCCCAGCCACTGGAATGCAGACACGTGGATGCCTTTTGGTCCCGGTTGGAGCCACCAACCGGGACCAAAGGCCCCCTGACTGGGCTCCGGCGCACAGGGCCACATGGAGGCACATTGGTCCCGGTTCGTGTTTGAACCGGGACTAATGGGTTGAGGTATTAGTAACGACCCATTAGTCCCGGTTCCCGAACCGGGACTAAAGGCCCTTAAGAACCGGGACTAATGAGTGGTTTTCTACTAGTGTACGGATCTGAATGTTGCAGACCTGTTGACTAAGCCTCTTCCACGAGCAAAACATGATCAGCACTGAGGGAGTCCTGGACTAGGGGGTGTCCGGACAGCCGGACTATCAATATCCGCCGGACTCCCAGACTACGAAGATAGAAGATTGAAGACTCCGGCTCGTGTCCGGAAGGTACTTTCCTTGGCGTGGAAGGCAAGCTTGGCGATACGGATATGTAGATCTCCTACCATTGTAACCGACTCTGTGTAACCCTAGCCTCTCCGGTGTCTATATAAACCGGAGGGCCTTAGTCCGTAGGACAACATTACATCTCAACAATCATACCATAGGCTAGCTTCTAGGGTTTAGCCTCCTTGATCTCGTGGTAGATCTACTCTTGTACTACCCATATCATCAATATTAATCAAGCAGGACGTAGGGTTTTACCTCCATCGAGAGGGCCTGAACCTGGGTAAAAACATTGTGTCCCTCGTCTCTTGTTACCACCCGCCTAGACGCACAGTTCGGGACCCCCTACCCGAGATCCGCCGGTTTTGACACCGACATTGGTGCTTTCATTGAGAGTTCCTCTGTGTCGTCCCCGATAGGCTCGATGGCATCTTCAACCATCAACGCTGTCCAGGGTGAGACTTTTCTCCCCGGACAGATCTTTATATTCGGCGGCTTTGCACTGCGGGCCAATTCTCTTGGCCATCTGGAGCAGATCGAAAGCTACGCCCCTGGCCGTCAGGTCAGATTCGGAAGCTTGAACTTCATGGCCGATGACCGCGGAGACTTGATCTTCGACGGACTCGAGCCACAGCCAAGCGAGCCGCACTGTGACGATGGGCATGATCTAGCTCTGCCGCCGGACAGTGCTTTGGAGGCCGCACTCGGATCCGCTCCGGCAACTAGCCCGGAGCCGATTGCCCATGACGAGGGCCGGTGGATAGACGCCGCCCTGGGGGCTTCAACATCCACGGCGATGGAGCCGGATACTGATCTTGTCCCCTGCGGAACTCGTGATCCCTAGGCGCCGGACTCCTCGCCGGACTCCGAGCCTCCCGCGCCCCTGCCAGTTAAACCGGATTGGGCGCCGGTTATGGAATTCACCGCCGCGGACATCTTTCAGCACTCGCCTTTTGGCGATATCCTGAATTCTCTGAAGCATCTCTCGCTATCAGGAGAATCCTGGCCGGACTATGGCCAGGACGGTTGGAGTTCGGACGGCGAAGAAATTCAGAGCCCACCCACCACCCACTTTGTAGCCACTGTCGAGGATCTAACCGACATGCTAGACTACGACCCCGATGACATCGACGCCATGGACGATGATGCCGGAGACGAACAGGACCCAGCACCCACGGGGCACTGAAAGGCCACCTCGTCATATGACGTCTACATGGTGGATACCCCAAAAGAAGGGGATGGCGAAAAAGCAGCGGAGGAAGATTCTCTAAAGAAGCAGCCCAAACGCCGGCGTCAGCGGCGCCGCTCTAAAAACCGCCACAACAAGAATGGAGATTCCGGCACAGGAAACAACAATACCCCAGAGAGTGCCGAAGACAACCCCCTCCAGCAAGACTCAGCGCAGGAGGATGCAGACGCAAGCCCTCCCGAAAGGGCGGCAGAAGAAAAGGTTGAGGATCACAACTATATACCTCCCTCCGAAGACGACACAAGCCTCAATGACGACGAACTCGTCGCGCCCGAGGAGCCCGTCGAACAAGAGCTTTTTAAGCGCAGGCTCATCGCCACAGCAAGAAGCCTGAAGAAGGAAAAACGAAAGCTCAAAACAGCGGAAGACACGCTCCGAATAAGATGGAGCAAAGTACTCAAAACCGCAGATAAATACGGCAATGGCCACCAATCGAAGAGCTACCCAAAGCGTAGGCTGCTTCCAGAATTCGACGAGGAGGCCATAGAGCCCCCACCGTCCAATGGCCCAGCCAGGTCCATCTACGGACCCAAAAAGAAAGCCCCAAGAAGCAAAGGAACACGTCAAGTGTCCGACGATAGCGGAACATACAAGTACAGGGGCGCCGCACACCCACTATGCTTCACCGATGAGGTGCTGGATCACGAATTCCCAGCAGGGTTTAAACCCATATACATAGAAGCCTACGGTGGAACAACAGACCCTGGAGTCTGGATAGAAGACTATATACTGCATATACATATGGCCAGAGGAGATGATCTCCACGCCATAAAATATCTACCCCTCAAGCTCAAAGGGCCAGCCCGTCATTGGCTCAAAAGCCTCCCAGAAAATACTGTTGGAAGTTGGGAAGAGCTCGAGGAAGCGTTTAGAGCAAATTTTCAAGGGACTTATGTCCGGCCTCCGGATGCAGATGACCTAAGTCACATAACTCAACAGCCCGGAGAGTCAGCGCGGAAATTCTGGAACAGGTTCCTTACTAAAAAGAACCAAATAGTCGACTGTCCGGACGCCAAAGCCTTAGCAGCTTTTAAGCACAATGTCCGAGACGAATGGCTCGCCAGACACCTCGGTCAAGAGAAACCGAGGACAATGACCGCATTAACAAGCCTCATGACCCGCTTCTGTGCAGGAGACGATAGCTGGCTGGCAAGAAGCAGCACCAGCGACCCAAGTACATCCGAGATAAGAGATGGAAATGGAAAATCACGGCGCAGAAAAGAGCAGCGCCGGAATAAAGAGAAAAGGCCAAAGAGCACGGCAGTCAACGCCGGATTTAAAAGCTCACGGCCAAATAATAAAGCTCAACCACTCAAGGACGACAACGACGAACTGTCTAACCTACACAAAATTCTGGGTCGGATATGTCAAATCCACAGTACCCCCGGAAGGCCCGCAAATCACACCCACAGGGATTGTTGGTTTTTCAAACAGTCCGGCCGACTAAACGCCGAACACAAGGGGCTCGACGCGTCAAGCGAAGAGATAAACCCCACCAGCAGGGCACCGGAAAACAAAATACTTTCCCACAAGGGGTCAAAGCAGTAAACTCACTTCATGTGAGGACACAGGAAAACAGCGCGACACTTTCTAAAACGAGCCTCGCACGGTCCAACCCAGCAGACCGAAGAGATTGGATATCAAAACCAATCACTTTCGACCACCTGGACTACTCCAGAAGTGTTCGAAACGCGGGACGGACACCCCTGATATTGAATCCGGTAATAGACGGACTACAATTCACAAACGTCCTAATGGACGGAGGCAGTGACTTAAACCTGCTATATTCAAACACAATCCGTCGGATGGGGATAGACCCTACTAAAATTCGACATAGCCGCACTTCCTTCAAAGGAGTAACGCCTGGCCCTTACGCCAAGTGCACAGGCTCGATATTACTAGAGGTCATGTTCGGACCGCCGAGCAACCCTCGACGCGAGAAGCTAATTTTCCATATCGTCCCATTTAAAAGTGAATATCAAGCACTGTTGGGACGTAAAGCTTTTATCCGCTTCAATGCCATACCACATTACGCGTCTCTTACACTCAAAATGCCCGGCCCCCATGGCACCATTTCAGTGCGCGGGTCATTTAAAGACCCCGGACTCGGATAGACGATTCCGGACTCAGCAGGCTAGGGGCTCCCTAGCCGCATACCCTTTCACAAGGGGCTGCGCGCACAACCAACCATGGTTTCATATAAACCTTGATTTAATTATTTATATTCATTCTTTTGTACATTTTTTGCATGAGCTGTTTCCACAACTAAACGTTCCTCTTTTTCTACAGATGAACAGTGCTTACCCGTCCAGGATAATGGCGCAACGGAGACACAGGCGCAGACGTGCAGTAGGGACCCGTTGCAAGGATTCTTTTCAGATTAAGACCCTGCGTAGACCTTTTTTATCACGGTCTCTTGTTGTTACTCTCCCTTGGCTTCCCTCTATAGCCAAAGCGGAGCCTGGCGCCTTGGCATCGGCCGCGTCAGAAGACCATGCCCATACCTGGACACTAGGGGCTTAGGGCATAATTCTGCCCATTATTATAAAGTCCGAACACCTTCGGGAGTGTTCGGCGTCTCGAGTTAGGCATTATATGCATCAGCTCCGAATCATGTCTTTGGTCAAATGTTGGGTTTGCCCGGCTCCTTGTTTTGCTGCCTTACGTTCCGTATCATCGGCTAACGCGGCACCAGGAGAACTACTGCGATTGTGCCCCAGTTCGGCTGGGCGAGCACCTCAGTAGAGAAAGCCGAAAACTGACTGTCATGATACAGCGAGAGTCTGGTCAGCCACTTGATCGATCATTGGAATGTTTAGAATTCCCCGCTTTGACAAAGGACCGTTTCCCGGTCAGGCACATACGCACCCCGAATCCGGAGTTGTGCGGTGTCATCAGGGGCTATATCGTAGCCCCACCCTCGAGCTCCATTGGCTAAGTGAAAGAAATAAAGCATCATAGTCCGGATTGCCTCGTTCGCTACGCTACCACCTCCTTATAACAGGACCGAGACGTCGGATTAAGTGTGAAAAAGCGCTATTTTGCGAACACCCCAGCACCTTGTGCAAGGGGGCTGAAGCCGAAGACTACATCTTTCAGGTTATACACAAGTATACGCAAACGGCCGCACAGGAGAAGTTTTACTACTTGGAAGCACAAGTATAAAAAGCATTCATACTATAATCATTGATCTACAAGTCAACGCGTTCAATTGAACGTTACATTCTTTGAGCACTGCGACTCTATTATACGAGCGCCACGCATAACTTCCCCGAAATAATGCTCGGCAGGAAGCCGGTTCCCATCCGAACCCTGGGCAGCAACAGCGGTGGCATCCATCTCCGGACACTGCGCCTTTACACGGGCCAGAGCCATCCGCGCGCCCTCGATGCAGGCCGACCGTTTCATCTCCTTGATATGCGGCACCGCCCCAAGGAACTGCTACAGTAGGCCAAAGTAGCTCGTCGCCTTGGACCTCTCTGGCCATACATGAGCCACGATGTCAATCATAGCCAGCCCGGACAGTCTATTCAGTTCGGCCCACTCGGCCAACCTGTCCGTCAATGGAAGAGGGCGATCCGGACTGTGGAATTGAGTCCAATATAACTCTTCCGCCTCGTGATCCCCCTGGCTCCGGAAGTGCCTAATGGCATCAGCCGCACTCGCAGCCAAGTCCATATACGGATCCTCCGAACTCCACAGCCGCTCAGAGCGTACTTGGCATCCATAAACCGGCGACGCATAAGAAACGGCTTGCCAGCCGCGATTTCTCTGGCTTGGCGCAGCTCCTCCTTCATAGCCCGCATTGCAGAACGTGCATCCTTGGCTTCGGCGGTGGCCTTCTTCAGGTCTTCTCGCTCCGATAAGCGCTCCTTTTCAAGAGCCTCATTGCGGTCGGCAGCATCCTTTAATTTCTTGGCCAATTCGGCCACCTCCGCCCTGCTTAGGCAGTGCGCCGCCTTCTCGGCCTTCAACTCTTCGGCCGCCCTCGCGGCAGCCACGGCACTCCTTCGGGCTTGCTCCTTAGCCAGAGCAAGTTCGGCCCGAAGGCTCTCCACAGCAGCAGCACTATCTGTATTTACAGCATATAACTTATCAGAGGCGGGCTTGGACCCACTCAATAAAGCAGCTGCGGAGAATTTATTTACCTTGCGACTCGTCAAGTCGCTGATTGACAAGGGCGATGTCAGCATCTGCCACGTCAAGTTGTCGACTTAATTCGACAAACTCACTAGTCCGGCTGGCCCCCGGACTATCCGCCACCTGTATCAGAGCGGCGGTATTCATTGCCTGAGATGTTAAGATTTTGATCCTCGGCACGCTGTCGTTTTCGACAACCTACTGAGTCTCAGGGGCTACTATCTATACAGGGCGCATTTTTTATATGCAAAACTGTTAAAAGACAAAGGGGTGCATCATTTTCGCATACCTCAAATCGCGCCAGCAAGCTCAGGGCGGCATTACGCAATCCGCTTTCAGCGGACGAAATCCTTCCGACCACCATACGCATTAATGCGCGGTGATCTTCTGAAATGGACGCCCTCTCAAGCAAACTCTTCAATTCTCCCGGACGGATTCTGGTTGGTGTTGAACTCTTTGGCCCCTCCGGACTCGGGGACGCCCTCCGTGACAACACTTCGGGCTCGCCTGCCTCATCTGGCGGCGCGGCAGACGGAGGCGTATCGCTCTCCATCATCTCCGGAAGAAGATCCCCCGAGGATGAACTCATCTGAGACGGCTGCAGATCCGAACTGCGATATAAATATTTCGGTTACCTACAGAAGTGTAAACGAAGGTACTTCCTTATTAAACTTCCTCTTTCATACTCACGGCTCGTTGGAGGGCTGGTCCTTGGGCGATGATTGCGCGTCCGGATTCTCTCCGGACGCCGGACACCCCAGTGGAGATTTCTTCCCACGCTTAGGGGCTTTGACCTCCGGATCTTCGGAGGCGGTCCTCTTCTCCCTCTGAAGGGAGGGATCCTTGGTTCCCTCCTCTTCAGTCGCCTCTTTGGACGAAGTATTAGCTCCTTTATCTCCCCCGTCGCCCCCTCTGTGGGCGCAACCTCCAACATTCTGACCAGCACGGGCTCCAGTGCGGTCTCTAGGAGGGGGGGCGGACACCTTATCAGCCTTGATCGCGCCACACATTCCTGTAAAGAATAAAAAAGGGTCAGGAGATGATCTTCTGAAAGGCATACAAATAGAATGTCCGAGCTCTGAGCTACTTACCTGAGTATCCGGGCGATCGCGGCTTAAGCCTGCGTCCTCGGCCGAATCCGGACACGCTACCTGCGGTCCGAAGAACAGCTTGTACATCTCCGTGGGTGTCGCGCCCGTAAAATGCTGGAGAATACGAGGTCCCTCCGGATTGAACTCACATAGACGGAGAGGACGACGTTTGCAGGGTAGGAGGTGCCTGATTAGCATGACTTGCATCACCTTGACCAGGTCGATCTCCCTTGTTTGGAGGTCTCGAATCCGGCCCTGCAGTGCGGGCACGTCCTCGGACGGCCCCCAGTTGAGCCCTTGGTTGACCCACGACATTAGTTGCCGTGGAGGTCCCGGGCGGAAGGAGGGCGGCGGCTTTTGCTTGCTGCCCCTTGGAGCAGTGATGTAAAACCACTCCTGCTGCCACAGTCCCTGTTCCTCTTGGAAGGAACCTTCGAGCCACGGGGCATCGACCTTCTTGCTTATGGTCGCCCCGCCGCACTCCGCTTGACGCCCCCCGATCATCTTCAGCTCCACCTTGAATGTTTTCAGCCACAGGCCGAAGTGGGGGATGACGCGGAGGAAGGCTTCGCAGACAATAATGAATGCGGAGATATGGAGGATGGACTCCGGAGCCAAATCGTGGAAGTCCAGCCCGTAGTAGAAAAGGAGCCCTCTCATAAAGGGATCCGTCGGGAAGCCCAATCCCCGACGGAGGGGAGATGCGAAAACGACGCGCTCGCCGGGCTCGGGGGCTGGCACGGCCTGCCCTGGGGCAGGCAACCTGTGCGAAACTTCGTAGGCCAGGTACTTGGCCTCCCGCAACTTCAATATGTCCTCCTCCGTGACGGAGGAGGGCATCCACCGGCCCTGGAGGTCGGAGCCGGACATTGTTTAGAATCCGAAGCGCTCGAATCTGAAGCTCGGGGTGTTGGAACTAGGGGCAGAGGAAGGATTCGATGCGAGATTGAAGAACAAGGACAGGCCTTGGTCCTCTTATAAAGGGGGAAGAAATACCAAGGGCCGTCTCCGTGACCGTTTGAGATTCCCCTTCGATAGAGGAGGCATGGCGACGGGAACGGTTGGGTTACCCACGCACGTATTGATGAGAATCCCAGAATAAGGGGAACACGATCTCTGCTTCAACAGGACGTGCCAAGGAAACCGCTTCGCTAAACGTGCTGAGGTGATATAGTAATTCAAACAAGGGCTTGGTAGTGGCGTGATGTCACGCCGCATAATACGTCAGCGGATTGGATCAGTATATGTGTTTTATTCTCTCTACGTTTGGAATGTGGAATTTATTTTGCAGAGCCGGACACTATCCTGGTGTTCATTATTTTCTCCGGATTATTCAAGGGAGGAACCCGCCTTGCAATGCCGAACACTATGCATGCCGGACTTATCGTCATTGAAGACTGGTTCAGGGGCTACTGAGGGAGTCCTGGACTAGGGGGTGTCCGGACAGCCGGACTATCAATATCCGCCGGACTCCCAGACTACGAAGATAGAAGATTGAAGACTCCGGCTCGTGTCCGGAAGGTACTTTCCTTGGCGTGGAAGGCAAGCTTGGCGATACGGATATGTAGATCTCCTACCATTGTAACCGACTCTGTGTAACCCTAGCCTCTCCGGTGTCTATATAAACCGGAGGGCCTTAGTCCGTAGGACAACATTACATCTCAACAATCATACCATAGGCTAGCTTCTAGGGTTTAGCCTCCTTGATCTCGTGGTAGATCTACTCTTGTACTACCCATATCATCAATATTAATCAAGCAGGACGTAGGGTTTTACCTCCATCGAGAGGGCCTGAACCTGGGTAAAAACATTGTGTCCCTCGTCTCTTGTTACCATCCGCCTAGACGCACAGTTCGTGACCCCCTACCCGAGATCCGCCGGTTTTGACACCGACAAGCACCAAGACTCCATGGGTGTTAGAATCATTACTGTGTAATCTAGATTATTGGCTCTAGTGCAAGTGGGAGACTGAAGGAAATATGCCCTAGAGGCAATAATAAAGTTATTATTTATTTCCTTATATCATGATAAATGTTTATTATTCATGCTAGAATTGTATTAACCGGAAACATAATACATGTGTGAATATATAGACAAACAGAGTGTCACTAGTACGCCTCTACTTGACTAGCTTGTTAATCAAAGATGGTTATGTTTCCTAACCATGGACAAAGAGTTGTTATTTGATTAACGGGATCACATCATTAGTTGAATGATCTGATTGACATGACCCATTCCGTTAGCTTAGCACCCGATCATTTAGTATGTTGCTATTGCTTTCTTCATGACTTGTATATGTTCCTATGACTATGAGATTATGCAACTCCCGTTTACCGGAGGAACACTTTGTGTGCTAGCAAACGTCACAACGTAACTGGGTGATTATAAAGGTGCTCTACAGGTGTCTCCAAAGGTACTTGTTGGGTTGGCGTATTTTGAAGGAAATATGCCCTAGAGGCAATAATAAAGTTATTATTTATTTCCTTATAATCATGATAAATGTTTATTATTCATGCTAGAATTGTATTTACCGGAAACATAATACATGTGTGAATACATAGACAAACAAAGTGTCACTAGTATGCCTCTACTTGACTAGCTCGTTAATCAAAGATGGTTATGTTTCGTAACCATGAACAATGAGTTGTTATTTGATTAACGAGGTCACATCATTAGTAGAATGATTTGATTGACATGACCCATTCCATTAGCTTAGCACCCGATCGTTTAGTATGTTGCTATTGCTTTCTTCATGACTTATACATGTTCCTATGACTATGAGATTATGCAACTCCCGTTTACCGGAGGAACACTTTGGGTACTACCAAACGTCACAACGTAACTGGGTGATTATAAAGGAGTACTACAGGTGTCTCCAATGGTCGATGTTGGGTTGGCGTATTTCGAGATTAGGATTTGTCACTCCGATTGTCGGAGAGGTATCTCTGGGCCCTCTCGGTAATACACATCACATAAGCCTTGCAAGCATTACAACTAATATGTTAGTTGTGAGATGATGTATTACGGAACGAGTAAAGAGACTTGCCGGTAACGAGATTGAACTAGGTATTGGATACCGACGATCGAATCTCGGGCAAGTAACATACCGATGACAAAGGGAACAACGTATGTTGTTATGCGGTCTGACCGATAAAGATCTTCGTTGAATATGTAGGAGCCAATATGGGCATCCAGGTCCCGCTATTGGTTATTGACCGGAGACGTGTCTCGGTCATGTCTACATTGTTCTCGAACCCGTAGGGTCCGCACGCTTAAGGTTACGATGACAGTTACATTATGAGTTTATGCATTTTGATGTACCGAAGGTTGTTCGGAGTCCCGGATGTGATCACGGACATGACGAGGAGTCTCGAAATGGTCGAGACGTAAAGATTGATATATTGGAAGCCTATGTTTGGACATCAGAATTGTTCCGGGTGAAATCGGGATTTTACCGGGTTACCGGGAGGTTACCGGAACCCCCCGGGAGCCATATGGGCCTTCATGGGCCTTAGTGGAAAGGAGAAAGGGGCAGCCCAAGGGGGCTGCGCGCCTCCCCCCTTCCCCTAGTCCTATAAGGACTAGGAGAGGTGGCCGGCCACCCCTCTCCCTCTTTCCCCCTTGGGAATCCTAGTTGGAATAGGATTGGGGGGGAGTCCTACTCCCGGTAGGAGTAGGACTCCTCCTGCGCCCTCCTCCTTGGCCGGCGCCCCTCTCCCCCCTTGGCTCCTTTATATTCTGAGGTAGAGGCACCCCAAAGACACACAAGTTGACACAAGTTGATCCACGTGATCTGTTCCTTAGCCGTGTGCGGTGCCCCCTGCCACCATATTCCTCGATAATACTGTAGCGGAGTTTAGGTGAAGCCCTGTTGCTGTAGTTCATCAAGATCGTCACCACGCCGTCATGCTGACGGAACTCTTCCCCGACACTTTGCTGGATCAGAGTCCGGGGATCGTCATCGAGCTGAACGTGTGCTCGAACTCGGAGGTGCCGTAGTTTCGGTGCTTGATCGGTTGGATCGTGAAGACGTACGACTACTTCCTCTACGTCGTGTCATCGCTTCCGCAGTCGGTCTGCGTTGGGTACGTAGACAATACTCTCCCCCTCGTTGCTATGCATCACATGATCTTGCGTGTGCGTAGGAAATTTTTTGAAATTACTACGAAACCCAACAGTGGCATCCGAGCCTAGGTTATTAATGTTGATGTTATATGCACGAGTAGAACACAAGTGAGTTGTGGACGATACAAGTCATACTGCCTACCAGCATGTCATACTTTGGTTCGGCGGCATTGTTGGACGAGACAACCCGGACCAACATTACGCGTACGCTTACGCGAGACCGGTTCCCTCGACGTGCTTTGCACATAGATGGCTTGCGGGCGTCTGTCTCTCCAACTTTAGTTGAACCGAGTGTGGCTACGCCCGGTCCTTGCGAAGGTTAAAACGGAGTCTATTTGACAAACTATCGTTGTGGTTTTGATGCGTAGGTGAGATTGGTTCTTACTTAAGCCCGTAGCAGCCACGTAAAACATGCAACAACAAAGTAGAGGACGTCTAACTTGTTTTTGCAGGGCATGTTGTGATGTGATATGGTTAAGGCATGATGCTGAATTTTATTGTATGAGATGATCATGTTTTGTAACCGAGTTATCGGCAACTGGCAGGAGCCATATGGTTGTCGCTTTATTGTATGCAATGCAATCGCGATGTAATGCTTTACTTTATTACTAAACGGTAGTGATAGTCGTGGAAGCATAAGATTGGTGAGACGACAACGATGCTACGATGGAGATCAAGGTGTCGCGCCGGTGACGATGGTGATCATGACAGTGCTTCGGAGATGGAGATCACAGGCACAAGATGATGATGGCCATATCATATCACTTATATTGATTGCATGTGATGTCTATCTTTTTATGCATCTTATCTTGCTTTGATTGACGGTAGCATTATAAGATGATCTCTCACTAAATTATCAAGAAGTGTTCTCCCTGAGTATGCACCGTTGCCAAAGTTCGTCGTGCCCAGACACCACGTGATGATCGGGTGTGATAAGCTCTACGTCCATCTACAACGGGTGCAATCCAGTTTTGCACACGCAGAATACTCAGGTTAAACTTGACGAGCCTAGCATATGCAGATATGGCCTCGGAACACGGAGACCGAATGGTCGAGCGTGGATCATATAGTAGATATGATCAACATAGTGATGTTCACCAATGAAACTGCTCCATCTCACGTGATGATCGGTCATGGTTTAGTTGATTTGGATCACGTGATCACTTAGAGGATTAGAGGGATGTCTGTCTAAGTGGGAGTTCTTAAGTAATATGATTAATTGAACTTAAATTTATCATGAACTTAGTCCTGGTAGTATTTTGCAAATTATGTTGTTAAATCAATAGCTTGCGTTGTTGCTTTCATATGTTTATTTTGATATGTTCCTAGAGAAAATTGTGTTGAAAAATGTTAGTAGCAATGATGCGGATTTGATCCGCGATCTGAGGTTTATCCTCATTGCTGCACAGAAGAATTATGTCCTTAATGCACCGCTAGGTGACAGACCTATTGCAGGAGCAGATGCAAACGTTATGAACGTTTGGCTAGCTCAATATGATGACTACTTGATAGTTATGTGCACCATGCTTTATGGCTTAGAATCGGGACTTCAAAGATGTTTTGAACATCATGGACCATATGAGATGTTCCAGTATTTGAAGTTAGTATTTCAAGCAAATACCCGAGTTGAGAGATCTGAAATCTCCAACAAGTTCTATAGCTAAAAGATGGAGGAGAATCGCTCAACTAGTGAGCATGTGCTCAGATTGTCTGGGTACTACAATCGCTTGAATCAAGTGGGAGTTAATCTTCCAGATAAGATAGTGATTGACAGAATTCTCTAGTCACCATCACCAAGTTAGTAGAACTTCGTGATGAACTATAATATGCAAAGGGATAACGAAAACAACTCCCAAGCTCTTCGTGATGCTGAAATCAACGAAGGTAGAAATCAAGAAAAACATCAAGTGTTGATGGTTGACAAGATCACTAGTTTCAAGAAAAGGGCAGAGGGAAGAAGGGGAACTTCAAGAAGCACAGCAAGCAAGTTGCTGCTCAAGTGAAGAAGCCCAAGTCTGGTCCTAAGCCTGAGACTAAGTGCTTCTACTGCAAAGGGACTGGTCACCGGAAACGGAATCACCCCAAGTGATTGGCGGATAAGAAGGATGGCAAAGTGAACATAAGTATATTTGATATACATGTTATTGATGTGTACTTTACTAGTGTTTATAGCAACCCTTTGGTATTTGGTACTAATTCAGTTGCTAAGATTAGTAACTCGAAACGGGAGTTGCAGAATAAGCAAAGACTAGTTGAAGGGGAAGTGACGATGAGTGTTGGAAGTAGTTCCAAGATTGATATGATCATCGCACACTCCCTATACTTTCGGGATTAGTGTTGAACCTGAATAAGTGTTATTTGGTGTTTGCGTTGAGCATGAATATGATTTGATCATGTTTATTGTAATACGGTTATTCATTTAAGTAAGAGAATAAATTGTTGTTCTGTTTACATGAATGAAACCTTATATGGTTACACACCCAATGAAAATAGTTCGTTGGATCTCAATCGTAGTGATACACATAATCATAATATTGAAACCAAAAGATGCAAAGTTAATAATGATAAGTGCAACTTGTTTGTAGCACTGCCGTTTGGGTCATATCGGTGTAAAGCGCATGAAGATTCTCCATAAAGATGGATTTTCGGAATCACTTGGTTATGAATCATTTGATGCTTGCGAACCATGCCTTATGGGCAAGATGACTAAAACGCCGTTCTCCGGAACAATGAAGCAAGCAACAGATTTGTTGGAAATCATACATACCGATGTATGTGGTCCGATGAAAGGCTTACAGCAGGTATCATTATTTTCTGACCTTCACAAGATGATTTGAGCAGATATGGGGATATCTACTTGATGAAACATAAGTCTGAAATAATTGAAAGGTTCAAAGAATTTCAGAGTGAAGTGGAAAAATCATCGTAACAAGAAAAATAAAGTTTCTGCGAACTGATCACGGAGACGAATATTTGAGTTACGAGTTTGGTCTTCAAGTAAAACAATGTGGAATAGTTTCATAGCTCACGCCACCTGGAACACCACAATGTTATGGTGTGTCCGAACGTCGTAACCGCGCTTTATTGGATATGGTGCGATCTATGATGTCTCTTATTGATTTAACATTGTCGTTTTGGGGTTATGCATTAGAGACAGCTGCATTCACGTTAAAAGGGCACCATCTAAATCCGTTGAGACAACACTATATGAACTGTGGTTTAGCAAGAAACCCAAGTTGTCGTTTCTTAAAGTTTGGGGCTGCGATGCTTATGTGGAAAAGTTTCATCCTGATAAGCTCAAACCCAAATCGGAGAAGTGCGTCTTCATAGAATACCCAAAGGAAATTGTTGGGTACACCTTCTATCACAGATCCGGAGGCAAGATATTCGTTGCTAAAAATGGATCCTTTCTGGAGAAGGAGTTTCTCTCGAAAGAAGTAAGTGGGAGGAAAGTAGAACTTGATGAGGTAACTGTACCTGCTCCCTTATTGGAAAGTAGTTCATCACAGAAATCAGTTCCTGTGACAAATACACCAATTAGTGAGGAAGCTAATGATATTGATCATAAAACTTCAGATCAAAGTTACTACAGAACCTCGTAGGTCTTCCATAGTAAGATCTGCACCAGAGTGGTGTAGAAATCATGTTCTGGAAGTCATGTTACTAGACCATGATGAACCTACGAACTATGAGGAAGCGATGATGAGCCCAGATTCCGCGAGATGGCTTGAGGCCATAAAATCTGAGATATGATCCATGTATGACAATAAAGTATGGACTTTGATTGACTTGCTCGATGATCAGCAAAGCCATGTTAAATAAATGGATCTTCAAGAGGAAGACGGACACTGATAGTAGTGTTACTATCTACCAAGCTCGACTTGTTGCGAAAGTTTTTCAACAAGTTCAAGGTGTTGAATACGATGAGGTTTTCTCACTCGTATCGATGCTTAAGTCTATCTGAATCATGTTAGCAATTGCCACATTTTATGAAATCTGGCAAATGGATGTCAAAACTGCATTTCTTAATGGATTTATTAAAGAAGAGTTGTATATGATGCAACTAGAAGGTTTTGTCAATCCTAAAGGTGTTAACTAAATATGCAAGCTCCAGCGATCCATCTATGGACTGGTGCAAGAATCTCGGAGTTGGAATATAAGCTTTGATAAGTTGATCAAAGCATAGAGTTTTATACAGACTTGCGGTGAAGCCTGTATTTACAAGAAAGTGAGTGGGAGCACTACAACATTTCTGATAAGTATATGTGAATGACATATTGTTGATCGGAAATAATGTAGAATTATTCTGCAAAGCATAAAGGAGTGTTTTGAAAGGAGTTTTTTCAAAGAAAGACCTCGGTGAAGCTGCTTACATATTGAGTATCAAGATCTATAGAGATAGATCAAGACACTTGATAAGATTTTCAATGAGTACATACCTTGGCAAGATTTTGAAATAGTTCAAAATAGAACAGTTAAAGAAAGAGTTCTTGCCTGTGTTGCAAAGGTATGAAATTGAGTAAGACTCAAATCCCGACCACAGCAGAAAATAGAAAGAGAATGAAAAGTCATTCCCTATGCCTCAGTCATAGGTTCTATAAAGTATGCTATGCTTTGTACCAGACCTATTGTATACCTTGCTCTGTATTTGGCAAGGGAGTACAATAGTGGTCAAGAATATCCTTAGTAAGGACTAAGGAGATGTTTCTCGATTATGGAGGTGATAAAAGAGTTTGTTGTAAAAGTTACATCAGTGCAAACTTTTACACTGATCCAGATGACTCTAAGTCTCAATATGGATACATATTGAAAGTGGGAGCGATTAGCTAGAGTAGCTCCGTACAGAGCATTGTAGACATAGAATATTTGCAAAATACATACGGCTCTGAATGTGACAGACCCGTTGACTAAGCTTCTCTCACGAGCAAAACATGATCACACCTTAGTACTCTTTGGATGTTAATCACATAGCGATGTGAACTAGATTATTGACTCTAGTAAACCCTTTGGGTGTTGGTCACATGATGATGTGAACTATGGGTGTTAATCATATACAGATATGAATATTGGTGTTAAATCACATGACGATGTGAACTAGATTATTGACTCTAGTGCAAGTGGGAGACTGAAGGAAATATGCCCTAGAGGCAATAATAAAGTTATTATTTATTTCCTTATAATCATGATAAATGTTTATTATTCATGCTAGAATTGTATTTACCGTAAACATAATACATGTGTGAATACATAGACAAACAAAGTGTCACTAGTATGCCTCTACTTGACTAGCTCGTTAATCAAAGATGGTTATGTTTCCTAACCATGAACAATGAGTTGTTATTTGATTAACGAGGTCACATCATTAGTAGAATGATCTGATTGACATGACCCATTCCATTAGCTTAGCACCCGATCGTTTAGTATGTTGCTATTGCTTTCTTCATGACTTATACATGTTCCTATGACTATGAGATTATGCAACTCCCGTTTACCGGAGGAACACTTTGGGTACTACCAAACGTCACAACGTAACTGGGTGATTATAAAGGAGTACTACAGGTGTCTCCAATGGTCGATGTTGGGTTGGCGTATTTCGAGATTAGGATTTGTCACTCCGATTGTCGGAGAGGTATCTCTGGGCCCTCTCGGTAATACACATCACATAAGCCTTGCAAGCATTACAACTAATATGTTAGTTGTGAGATGATGTATTACGGAACGAGTAAAGAGACTTGCCGGTAACGAGATTGAACTAGGTATTGGATACCGACGATCGAATCTCGGGCAAGTAACATACCGATGACAAAGGGAACAACGTATGTTGTTATGCGGTCTGACCGATAAAGATCTTCGTTGAATATGTAGGAGCCAATATGGGCATCCAGGTCCCGCTATTGGTTATTAACCGGAGACGTGTCTCGGTCATGTCTACATTGTTCTCGAACCCGTAGGGTCCGCACGCTTAAGGTTACGATGACAGTTACATTATGAGTTTATGCATTTTGATGTACCGAAGGTTGTTCGGAGTCCCGGATGTGATCACGGACATGACGAGGAGTCTCAAAATGGTCGAGACATAAAGATTGATATATTGGAAGCCTATGTTTGGACATCAGAATTGTTCCGGGTGAAATCGGGATTTTACCGGGTTACCGGGAGGTTACCGGAACCCCCCGGGAGCCATATGGGCCTTCATGGGCCTTAGTGGAAAGGAGAAAGGGGCAGCCCAAGGGGGCTGCGCGCCTCCCCCCTTCCCCTAGTCCTATAAGGACTAGGAGAGGTGGCCGGCCACCCCTCTCCCTCTTTCCCCCTTGGGAATCCTAGTTGGAATAGGATTGGGGGGGGAGTCCTACTCCCGGTAGGAGTAGGACTCCTCCTGCGCCCTCCTCCTTGGCCGGCGCCCCTCTCCCCCCTTGGCTCCTTTATATACTGAGGTAGAGGCACCCCAAAGACACACAAGTTGACACAAGTTGATCCACGTGATCTGTTCCTTAGCCGTGTGCGGTGCCCCCTGCCACCATATTCCTCGATAATACTGTAGCGGAGTTTAGGCGAAGCCCTGCTGCTGTAGTTCATCAAGATCGTCACCACGCCGTCGTGCTGACGGAACTCTTCCCCGACACTTTGCTGGATCGGAGTCCGGGGATCGTCATCGAGCTGAACGTGTGCTCGAACTCGGAGGTGCCGTAGTTTCGGTGCTTGATCGGTTGGATCGTGAAGACGTACGACTACTTCCTCTACGTCGTGTCATCGCTTCCGCAGTCGGTCTGCGTTGGGTACGTAGACAATACTCTCCCCCTCGTTGCTATGCATCACATGATCTTGCGTGTGCGTAGGAAATTTTTTGAAATTACTACGAAACCCAACATATTTCAAGATTAGGATTTGTCACTCCGAATGTCGGAGAGGTATCTCTGGGCCCTCTCGGTAATGCACATCACTTAAGCCTTGCAAGCATTGCAACTCATGAGTTAGTTGCGAGATGATGTATTACGAAACGAGTAAAGAGACTTGCCGGTAACGAGATTGAACTAGGTATTGGATACCGACGATCGAATCTCGGGCAAGTAACATACCGATGACAAAGGGAACAACGTATGTTGTTATGCGGTCTGACCGATAAAGATCTTCGTAGAATATGTAGGAACCAATATGGGCATCCAGGTCCCGCTATTGGTTATTGACCGGAGACATGTCTCGGTCATGTCTACATTGTTCTCGAACCGTAGGGTCCGCACGCTTAAAGTTACGATGACAGTTTCTTTATGAGTTTATGTATTTTGATGTACCGAAGGTTGTCAGGAGTTCCGGATGTGATCACAGACATGACGAGGAGTCTCGAAATGGTCGAGACATAAAGATCGATATATTGGAAACCTATATTTGGACATCGGAATCGTTCCGGGTGAAATCGGCATTTTACCGGAGTACCGGGGGGTTATTGGGCCTACATGGGCCTTGAGGGAGAAGAGAGAAGGAGCAGGAGGTGGCCGCGTGCCCCTCCCCTTCCTAGTCCGAATAGGACAAGGGAAGGGGGGCGGCGCCCCCCTTTCCTTCCCCTCTTCCTCCTCTTTCCCCCCTTCTCCTTCTCCAACTAGGAAAGCAAGGGAGTCCTATTCCCGGTGGGAGTAGGACTCCCCCCTGGTGCGCCCCTCCTTGGCCGACCGCCCCCTCCCCTTGGTTCATTTATATACGGGGGCAGGGGGGCACCCTAGAACACACAAGTTGATCTTCGGGATCGTTCCTTAGCCGTGTGCGGTGCCCCCCTCCACGATATTACACCTCGGTCATATTGTAGCGGTGCTTAGGCGAAGCCCTGCGACGGTTGAACATCAAGATCGTCACCACTCCATCGTGCTGACGGAACTCCTCCCCGAAGCTTTGCTGGATCGGAGCCCGGGGTGCGTCATCGAGCTGTACGTGTGTCAAGAACTCGGAGGTGCCGGAGTAACGGTGCTTGGATCGGTTGGACCGGGAAGACGTACAACTACTTCCTCTACGTTGCGTCAACGCTTCCGCTTCGGTCTACGAGGGTACGTAGACAACACTCTCCCCTCTCGTTGCTATGCATCACCATGATCTTGCGTGTGCATAGGAAACTTTTTGAAATTACTATGTTCCCCAACAGGTACCAACGTAATCGTCCTTACGTTGCATAATATTATAAAGGGTAGGATATTGTATGGCCAGAGGCGTCTCTCCTCACCACATATCCTCCCAAAATCATGTTGACATCCCGTTGCCAACCAAAAATTTGATCCTACGAAAGAACATGTCCTTCATTCTCATAAGTCCCTTCCAGATCGGCGAGTCAGTCGGTCTCTTGGTAACATGGGCTAGTGTTTTCGAGTGCAAATATTTACTGCGTAGGATTTTAGACCACATGCCCTCCGGCTCTCTCTAACCTGTACAACCATTTGCTCACAAGGCATTTATTCTTAATTTCCAAGTTGTCAATACCGAGACCCCCTTGGTCTTTATGTGGCAAAGGATGTCCCACCGCGCGAGACGGTATTTCCTCTTGGCCTCATCAGACTGCTAAAAGAAACGAGATCTAAAGAAATCAAGTCGCTTTCGGACCCCTTTCGGAATTTCGAAGAACGAAAGTAGAAACATCGGCATACTAGTCAGTACTGAGTTAATCAGAACTAGCCGACCTCCATACAGTACTGAGTTAATCAGAACTAGCCGACCTCCATATGTCATCAACTGGCCCTTCCAGCAGCTGATTTTTTTTAAAAAATTCGTTCTTCAATACATTTCCATTCTTTATTGGATAGCTTACGGTGATGAATCGGGATACCAAGTAACTGAATGGTAAAGCACCTAATTCACATCCGAACAATTGTCTGTAAGCGCGTTCCTCGTCTTTGGCCTTCCCGAAACAGAACGCCTCGATCTTATGAAAATTATTTTTTAAGCTAGACAATTGTTCAAATAGACACAAGATAAGTTTCACGTTACGTGCCTTAGCCATGTCATGTTCCATGAATAAAATAGTGTCATCAGCATATTGTAGAATGGACACCCCTCCATCAACTAGATGAGGAACTAGACCCTCTACATGGCCATGCTGCTTGCCCTGCCAATAATAACAGCCAACATATCTGCCACAATATTGAACAGAAGAGGTGACATGGAATCCTCTTGTCGCAACCCCTTATGTGTCTGAAAATAGTGACCGATGTCATCGTTCACCTTAATTCCAACACTACCATTCTGGACTTGAGTATCCACTTGGTTCCTCCAGGTTTCACTAAAACCCTTCATGCGCATTGCCTGCTGAAGAAAAGGTCATTTTACTTTATTATAAGCCTTCTCAAAATCCACATTGAAGATAACCCCGTCTAGTTTCTTCGAGTGAATCTCATGAAGTGTTTCATATAGGACGACCACCCCTTCCATTATGTGCCGTCTGGGCATAAACGCTGTCTGGCTTGGTTGAATCACTGAGTGAGCAATTTGTGTCAATCTATTGGTTCCAACCTTTTTGAAAATTTTGAAACTCACATTGAGCAGACAAATGGGCCGAAATTGTTTGATCCGAACAGCCTCATCTTTCTTCAGGGTGGAATGTACCACTTTACCTAAGGTTCATTTTCATATAAGTGGTTAAACCTTAGGGCGAAAACGTCCCCGGAAGTAGAGGCTTGGGTATGTGGCCAATTACACAGCTTCACATCATCCTTCGGATCTGCGGCGAGGCAGTGCAAGCCTCCAGGGAATAAAAACCGTACGTCCAAGCCGTCGTTGTAGGCAGCGCACGATTCAAAACAGATATAGCCTGTTCGCTACGGCTATGGATGCTTTGTATCCGTATCGTAGGTCCATGGGCAGGAGCCCGGAGACAATTACCTAGCTCTGGGTCATAGTGGCCTGGCCTTGGAATAGCAGCACCCAATTACCGCGACGCTTCCACATGCCGCTTCCCGTCCCGTATGAAAAAGAAAGTACCCCGTTTCACCCTTCCCCATTCATCCAGTTCGCAGACATGAAGATGGCACCCGTTCGCGGGTGCACGACATGGGCGGCGATGGTGTTCGGAGCAAAGGGAAACTCAGGAGGGTGGAACCAAAGCTGCCCACTTGCACGTCTGTCTGGCCACGATGTCACTGCCTACCGCCGCGAACTGTGCGTGCGTTCTAATTGTTGGAAGCGCTACGCTTAGCATGGGTTGCTCCGGGAGACCCTGTGGGCATCGTGCAGAGCCGCGGCCAATGTCCCTAGTCGTTCGTTGTTGTTGATGTCCAGCTTATGGATGCTGTATGCAAGCTTCTGGTCATGTAATACCAGGTCGTGCGCTACTATTACTCTGTTTCTTCCAGAGCAAAGCAAGGTACAAAAAATTAGTCTGGTCCCACCCACTCAAGGAGCGCTCTTCACCATGATTAATCAACTAAGTGACTAACATGCTTTAGGTCACTTTAGGGTCTCGGGCGACATTGAGATGTCATCGAAACAAAGCACAGTGGTGCGCTGTCTGTCTAGCGCCTTGAGCCTTTCGTGGACTGAAGAAACTTATTCCACTGCCTCTGCCACTGTTGAAAGAAAGACTGAAATTGACAGTGGAGATGATGTTTCAGGTTCCTAACCTGAAGAAGACCATGAGCAGCAACCTAGACGGCGACGGTGTGCATAGTTCCCGATTTACCTTCCAGCTTGCTTAGCACGCCCTGGACACCACACACTAGTGGTTTTCTTCATCCATCCTGCCACTTGGCGTGACAGAAATGTATCTTATGTTGGAACCGCTCTCTCTCTCTGATGGATGGAGCACTTTTTCTGGCGACCAACGCCCCGGCGACGAACGCCCCGGCGCCCAAACGCCTCCTTTATATTCAGCACACAGGCTACATCACGGCTCACACCCATACATCAACAAGCAGTACAGGGGGTATTTACACCCGGGCTAACACAGGTACACACACGACGCTATCGACCTCTGGTGCATGCGTGATCCGTTTGCTCTGGCCAACGCCCACGATGCGCTCCAACGTGCGCACGACGCGGCGAGCCTCCAACAAAAACGCATGCCCAGCCACTACTACCTGGAATATCTCCATGACCCAGCTACGCAACTAACGGCCACGCATGCAATAACTAATAGTCTAATCAAGATTACTGCTAACATTCTCTCCTTAATCTTGACTTGCCGTCGGCGGAGTTGCTGTAGCTTCCGTCATTGTAGTCGTCATGGCCGTGACCCAGCCCGCGGACCCGACTCGGCGCACTCGCCGAGCTCCATCTCCGCCGGCGACACACGCCTGGCGTCCCACCGCGCCCCGCACGTCCCGCGCGCAACCGACGTGTCCGATGAACCCGACCGCACCAGTGCGTCCCGCACGTCCCGCGCGCATCCGACGCGCTCGACGAGCCCGACAGCACCAAACGTTCACCGCGTGCCGCCTCCGCGTCCGCCATGACAGCCGCCACGCCTCGCCTCCGTGCCACGCACCTTCCACGGTTGTCGCCCCGAGCCTTCGCGACCTCTGCGCCACCACGCAGGTCCTTCGCGACCTCCTCATCTCCGCGACCGCCATGCCCTTCGCGCGCACTCCCCACGTCCCCGCGCTCCCGGCCCGCGCTCCCGCCGCGCGCGTACGCGATCTGCGCAACCAGGTCCAGCGCCTCGACGCGGTCCACTCCCGCGGTCTTGACGCGGCCGGCACGTCCAGTGCGCACCCATAACACGCACTGGTCGCGCCCGGCTCGCCACCGCGTCTTATTGCCCTGCACCGCCGCGGCCTCCATGCCGTGCTGCACTGCCGCGCCACCACGCAGCGCCTCGGCGGCCTCCGCGGTCGCCGCACGCACGACATCACCGCCCGCCGCATCCGCCACGTGCTATGAGAGCCACAGCGCCGCCCACCTTCATGGGCCGACACACGGCCCGGAGCTCCATCGCGCAGCCACCGGCGAGCGCCGCCATGGCTGCCACGCCTCCGGCCCGGCAAGCACGCCCAAGACACCAAGCTCTGATACCAATTGTTGGAACCGCTCTCTCTCTCTCTGATGGATGGAGCACTTTTTCTGGCGACGAACGCCCCGGCGACGAACGCCCCGGCGCCCAAACGCCTCCTTTAGGGCCTGTTTGGTTAATGGCCTGGATGTTGTGCCTGGAAAAATGAGGAGCCTGGAGGGAGCCTGAGAGGATGGAAGTTTTATGCCTGGCCAGGCTTGCCTGGAGCATGTGTGTTTGGTTCATGTCCATGGCATGCTGATGTCACACATGTATTTAAAGAATATTTTAACATTGGACAGTACAGCTAGAGCTCTTGATTACTGCCAGGCAACCAGTGTGGCATGCCCAGGCGCAAGGAAAGGGACGCCTGGGTCCGGCTAACCATTCTGCCTGGATTAAAATATTACTTTTTGTCCAACTGAGCCAGGCTAACCACCCTCCTAGCATGGCCAGGCCAGGCAACTGCTTTGTCTCCCAGGTCATCAACCAAACAAGTGCCAGACACATCTCAGGGATGGTCCAGGCCAGGCATGTTGGAGTGTGGACACAAACCAAACACGCTCCTATATTCAGCACACAGGCTACATCACGACTCACACCGATACATCAACAAGCAGTACACGGGGTATTTATACCCGGGCTAACACAGGTACACACACGACGCTATCCACCTCTGGTGCATGCGTGATCCGTTTGCTCTGGCCGACGCCCACGATGCGCTCCAACGTGCGCACGACGCGGCGAGCCTGCAACAAAAACGCATGCCCAGCAACTACTACCTGGAATATCTCCATGACCCAGCTACGCAACTAACGGCCACGCATGCAATAACTAATAGTCTAATCAAGATTACGGCTAACATCTTATACATGCATATAGGCTTAGCTATGCCGAGAAACCATACACTGATGCACAATCACTATAACAATGATGGGCGTTTCGTCTTTGCTTATCTATTATTGACCAGCAGACCGAGAGCTATAGACCAAAGCTGACTGAACCAAGACAAAAAAGACATATACTACGATAATGAAGAGAGTTATTAACTCAGTTTAGCGAGGAGTCTGTCTTTTAGGAAGCTTCTTGATGCGAAACAGGCAAACAAGGTTTTTATTTATTTATATATTTCAGCTAACACAGTTAACAAATAAGGCTTGATTGATATCATGGCCAAAGTCTCTTCTTACTGAGATAACTGCAGTCCAAATGATCTCCATCATTGAATCTCAAGTTAAATCTAACATCGATCTAGAGCTGACTTAACTGACAGTGCAGGAGTAGAAGATGCCAAAGTTGTGTCCCCAATTAAGTACACACTCCATCAATCCAAATTGCATAATTAGTGAGCAATGCGTCATGCCCATTTTCGGTATTAACTGTATTGTCTGCGTGTACCTTACGACATTTCCTATCTATTTTGTCGGAACAGGAAAATCTTACCGACTGATGAAAAAGGCATTTCCTTTGCTCGCTGTTGGTAGTAACTGCTGGAATTTTGTCTATTTTGGGCCTAGCCCAATAGCAGTTTCAGAAATTCCTAATAAATCCTAGAGGCCCATCCAGCCCATTCGTGCAAGGCAAGAGGTGGAACTAAAGTTTAGTCTCACATTGCTAGTTTAGAGAGGGATGGACCTCTTTATAAGGGAGGCTCCTTCCCCACTTGTATGTTAGAGAAGGGTGATAAGGTTTTTGGGGAGCTCTCTGCGCGACTACTGGCTTCTTCGTCACGGCCGACCCGGACTCCGACGACTACTTCCCCGACATCGACAACCTTCTCGACGACATGGAGGACACCGACCCCAAGTCCAGTGCCTCTGCTCCTGCTGCTGTCTCGTACGTGTTCTTATCTTTCCTATTAAAAGTTCTGCAACAGTTAATTGTTCTAGTGTTTGTCCTAGACATGTTAGGCTCTTCTGAATATATGCATCTTGATCTAGTGTTTGCTCTAGAGATCATCGGTTCTAGCTCATATATGCAGATATTATTTACCTTCTCTTTGTCAAATCGCATGGCTTGTTTTAACACTGCTACACTAGTCATTCTTTATCTATTATTTCTGTTAATAAAATCATTTGGTAAATTGCTCATATTTCCAACAATCCAAAAACCTTATTATAGGCAATTTACCCCAAGTGGTTTTGCTGCTTCCATGAGACCTCCTATGTTTGAGGGTATCCACTATAAGAGGTGGCGCGTGAGAGCAGTCTTATGGTTTCAAACCATGAGTTGCTATGACGCCACTCTTGGCAAACCTGAAGGAGAGCAAGATGCCCAATAGGCACAAGCTTTTCAGAAAATGGATACCTTATTTAAGGCTGCTCTCTTGAGTGTTCTTGGTGAGAACATAATTGATGCTTATGCGTCAATTGACAATGGAAAAGATATGTGGGACGTACTCGAGACCAAGTTTGGGGTCTCGGATGCCGGCACTGAGCTGTACATCATCGAGCAATTCTATGATTACAGGATGACTGAAGAGCGCTCCGTGGTTGAGCAGGCTCATGAGATACAGTCATTTGCTAGAGAACTTGAGCACTTCAATTGCATGCTACCGGACAAGTTTGTTGCCGGGGGTATCATCACTAAGCTTCCTCCTTCATGGAGGAACTTTGCTACCTTACTGAAGCATAAGAGACAGGAGTTTTTCATTCCGGATCTCATTGGTACTCTTGATGTGGAAGAAAAGGCGAGAGCAAAGGACACACGTGCTTGAGGTATTAAGGGAGGATCTAGTGCCAATCTGGTACAGAAGAAAACTTCCAGTCCCACAAGTTCAAGAACAAGGGCAAGCTTGATGGTAAAGCAAACTTTGATGGGAAGAACAAGGCTGTACAACACACGAACTTCAAGAAGGAGAGTGACAAGAAGAAAGGTGCTTGTCATGTGTGTGGAGATCCTGATCATTGGGCTCCTAGTTGCCCCAATCGCTATGACAAGCGTCATCCTGGGAAAGGCGGCAAGACCGCTAATGTTGTCATTGGAGACACTGACATGAAGGATGTTGGGTATTGGTATATTTCCCACTATTCTTTCAGTATGTCATTCTCCTGATTGGTTGATTGACACGAGTGCTAGTGTGCATGTATGCGGTGATATTTCCATGTTTTCATCTTATCAGACCGCAGGGACTTCAACCGTGCTGATGGGCAACGGTTCAATTGCTTCTGTTCGTGGTGTTGGCACGGTCGATCTGAAGTTTTCTTCGGGGAAGATCGTGCGGCTGAAGAACGTGCATTATGTCCCCTCCGTCAATAAAAATCTTGTTAGTGGATCTCTTCTATGTAGAGATGGCTACAAGCTTGTCTTTGAGTCGAATAAATTTGTAATCTCCAAGTATGGAACCTTTGTTGGTAAAGGCTATGAGTCAGGAGGCCTGTTTCGTTTATCCTTATCAGACGTTTGCAATAAAGTTTTTAATCATATTTGCAACAATAGTGAATCAAATGTGTGGCATTCACGTCTTTGTCATGTTAACTTTGGTTGCATGTCGTGACTAGCGAAGTTGAACTTAATCCCTAGTTTCACCACTGTCAAGGGATCTAAGTGTCAAGTGTGTGTGCAAGCTAAGCAACCTCGTAAGTCTCACGTGACTGCGGAGACAAGAAATCTTGCACCACTAGAACTTATACATTCAGATCTATGTGAAATGAATGGTGTTTTCACAAAAGGTGGAAATAAATATTTCATGACGTTAATTGACGAGTCCACTAGGTACTGCCGTGTGTATCTTCTGAAATCTAAGGATGAGGCTTTGAACTTTTTCAAGATCTATAAATTTGAAGTGGAAAACCAACTTGATCGAAAAATCAAGAGGCTTAGGTCCGACCGTGGTGGATAGTATTTTTCCAATGAAATTGATGCTTTTTGTGCGGAACATGGTATAATCCATGAGAGGAAGCCTCCCTACTCACATCAGTCAAATGGGGTGGCCGAAAGAAAGAACCGTACACTAACTGATTTGGTTAACACCATGTTAGACACATCGGGTCTCTCCAAGGCATGGTGGTGGGAGGCGATATTGATAGCGTGTCATGTCCTAAATCGAGTCCCCACAAAGAACAAAGAGATAACTCCATTCGAGGAATGGTAGAAGAAAAGGTTAAAACTCTCTTATCTGCGAACATGGGGTTGTTTGGCGAAAGTCAATGTTCCAATTCCAAATAAGCGGAAGCTTGGACCAAAGACTGTGGATTTTATTTTCCTGGGATATGATTTTCATAGCATTGGCTATAGATTCTTGGTTGTAAAGTCTGAGGTACCTGACATGCATGTCGGTACGATCATGGAGTCGAATGATGCGACTTTCTTTGAAGATATCTTTCCCATGAAGGATATGGTTACCTCATCTAATCAGGAGATGCCTAGTTCATCGAATCAGGAATCAGTTACAATTACCGAACCTGCCATTTCGATGGAACACTTTGAAAGTCCTGTGGAGGACAACAATGAAGTTCCTACTAGGAGCAAGAGACAGAGGACAGCAAAGTCTTTTGGTGATGATTTTCTTGTGTATCTCATAGATGATACTCCCAGTTCTATTTCGGAGGCCTATGCATCGGAAGATGCTGACTACTGGAAGGAAGCGGTTCGTAGCGAGATGGATTCCATATTGGCGAATGAAACTTGGGAGATAACTGATCGTCCTTATAGGTGCAAACCTATAGGATGCAAATGGGTATTCAAGAAGAAGCTTAGGCCTGATGGTACTATCGAAAAGTACAAGGCTCGGCTCGTGGCTAAGGGTTATACCCAAAAGGAAGTTGAAGACTTCTTTGATACTTACTCTCCTATGGCTCGACTGACCACTATTCGAGTTCTACTTTCACTAGCTGCCTCACATGGTCTTCTCGTTCATCGAATGGATGTCAAGACTGCTTTCCTAAATGGAGAGTTGGATGAGGAAACTTATATGGAACAACCAGATGGATTTGTAATAGATTGTCAGGAAGGGAAAGTGTGCAAGTTGCTGAAGTCTTTGTATGGACTCAAGGAAGCACCCAAACAGTGGCATGAGAAGTTCGAAAGAACTTTAACAGCTGCTGGCTTTGTTGTGGACGAAGCTGACAAATGTGTGTACTATCACCATGGTGGGGGCGAGGGAGTTATGCTTTGCTTGTATGTTGATGACATACTGATTTTCGGAACAAATCTGAATGTTATTAAGGAGGTCAAGGATTTTCTATCTCGCTGTTTTGAGATGAAGGATTTAGGAGTGGCTGATGTCATTCTGAACATCAAGTTGTTGAGAGACGATGATGGTGGGATTACATTGCTTCAATCTCACTATGTGGAAAAGATCTTGAGTCGCTTTGGCTACAGTGACTGCAGGCCCTCTCCAACACCATATGATGCTAGTGTGTTGCTTCGAAAGAATCGAAGAATTGCTAGAGACCAATTGAAATATTCACAGATTATTGACATGCTTATGTACTTAGCCAGTGCTATGAGACCTGACATCTCTTTTGCTGTTAGCAAACTAAGACGATTTGTCTCAAAACCATGAGATGTGGATTGGAAGCTCTAGAGAGAGTTTTGCATTATTTCAAAGGCACTGCAAATTATGGAATTCACTACACTAGGCACCCAAAGGTGCTTGAAGGGTATAGTGACTCAAACTGGATCTCAGATGCTGATGAGATAAAGGCCACGGGCGGATATGTATTCACTCATGGAGGTGGCGCTGTTTCTTGGAAGTCTTGCAAGTAGACCATCTTAATGAGGTCAACAATGGAAGCAGAACTCACTGATGAAGTCATGTACCTAGGGTAGGGTCATAGGCCTGATCTAAGTGCCCTACCCAAGGACACCCTTAGAAGAAACTGCCTCCCAGTCGACCAAGAGGGACTTCACTCGACGGACTCGAAGGACTCGACCATGAAGACTCACTCGACCACCAGGAGATCAAGAGCCACTCTGCATCCAAACGGTCTGCAATTAAGTAGTCTTTATGGCATTTAGGACACTTTATGTAAGGCGTTACTAGTGACGCCTAGACTTAATGTACTTTAAACCCTGCATTACTGAGGGCCGGAGGGGTCTGGCGGACACTATATAAGCCACCCCCCTCCTCAGTGTAAAGGGTTCGCACCCCTGTAATCCATACACACATAATCCACTCGACCGCCTCCGGGCTCCGAGACGTAGGGCTCTTACTTCCTCCGAGAAGGGCCTGAACTCGTACATCTCTTGTGTTTACAACTGCTCCATAGCTAGGATCTTGCCTCTCGATACCTACCCCCCATTCTACTGTCAGACTTAGAACCACGACAGTTGGCGCCCACCGTGGGACAGGTGTCTTAGCGATTTTTGGAGAAGTTGCAATTGTTCCAATTGTCTTCGTCATGGTTTCTGGTGGAGTTTTGGTCGAGGGTCGTGAGATCCTTCTCGGCGTGCTCACCTTCATCGCCGACGCCTCCGCTTGGCTCCAGGAGGCTCCACTCGACATCGACGCGCTCCCCGTCCGCGGGGCGACGCACTTTCGCGCATGTGTCCGCGGCGTTCTGCTGCGGCAACCGTCGACTCCATATCGGTCGACTCCCCTATCGTCCACCCTCCCTGTCTCCCGCCAGTGCAAGCGCTCTGGTCGGTCGAGGCTCCAACGATGGGTGAGACACGCGGTGGCTCACCAGACGGCCACCACCCAATTTGCGGCAATCGAGCCCGACGAGTGCCTCTACGGCCTGTTCGATCTGTCGACTGGCTCCGTAGAGACTACATCCGAGTGCGATAGCAGTGATCCAGTGGCGGAGGTCTTGATGGTCAACGGACCTCGCAGCCCTCCCGGCTTCCCCCGCGACGACGGGGTGGACGGTGGAGGCGACCCCGCTCAAGTCCATGAGGAGTACCAGCCCGAGCCACTTAATTCCCTGCAAAGGGAAGAACTTCGCCGCAGGAACATGGATGCCCTGTATTCTCCCATCGCAGGAGAAACCCCCGAAGCTCGCGCCTTGGAGGAGGCACGTTTGGCCAACTTGGCTGAACGCACTCGTCTGGAGAATATCCAGCGAGCACTTGACGAGCGCGCGTGGCAACGGGTGCCCGACTCCAATCAACGTCAACTCTTTCCGCCGACTCAGGTATATCGAACTCCGATTCAGAATTTAGCAGCTGCAACCCGTATAGCAGAGTCAATTCAGCCCTCTCAGTCGGAGGCTGGCAGAGGCTTGATGCAGATCAGAGATTTGCTCCGGGCAGCAGGAGATCAGAATTCAGCCGTGTCGCAGTCACGCGACAGAGTTCACAGTCGATCCGTCGCTGCGAATACGGTTCAGTCGGCTCATAGCCCCAGATCGCCTCCGCGGCGTGAAGGACACGAGAATCGACCGGCCCAATATGGTGACCGATACGATCGTGATGATAGGCGTCGAGTGCCCACTCCTCACCCGAGGGGTGGGTCTTACACTCCTCGGCAGCAAGATGACAGGCGTCAACTCAGTGTGGGGCGAAGAGCTCCGGTCGACGCTAGGGAACCAGGCTTTGACGCGCGATCCATCATCGTGCAAGGCTTGGTCGATCGGAATAGGGCTCATCGAGGTGGCCACGACAAAGATGCCCCCACTAGCAGCCGAGTGCATGTTTCAGGTCCGGAATGTTTCAGCAGGGCTATCAGAGCCGCGGTGATTCCCCCCAACTTCAGGTTGGCGACTGGAGTGAGCAAGTTCACCAGCGAGTCTAAGCCCGAAACTTGGCTCGAGGACTACCGAGTGGCTGTACAGATTGGCGGCGGGAATGACAAGGTGCCTATGAAGCACTTACCACTTGTCGGTGTCAAAACCGGCGGATCTCGGGTAGGGGGTCCCGAACTGTGCGTCTAGGCGGATGGTAACAGGAGACAAGGGCCACGATGTTTTACCCAGGTTCGGGCCCTCTTGATGGAGGTAAAACCCTACGTCCTGCTTGATTAATATTGATGATATGGGTAGTACAAGAGTGGATCTACCACGAGATCAAGGAGGCTAAACCCTAAAGCTAGCCTATGGTATGATTGTTGTAATGTATGTTGTGTCCTACGAACTAAAGCCCTCCGGTTTATATAGACACCGGAGGCGGCTAGGGTTACACAGAGTTGGTTACAATGGTAGGAGATCTACATATCCGTATTGCCAAGCTTGCCTTCCACGCCAAGGAAAGTCCCATCCGGACACGGGACGGAGTCTTCAATCTTGTATCTTCGTAGTCTTGGAGTCCGGCGGACGATGATAGTCCGGCTGTCCGGACACCCCCTAGTCCAGGACTCCCTCAGTAGCCCCTGAACCAGGCTTCAATGACGATAAGTCTGGCGCGCATAATGTTCGGCATTGCAAGGCGGGTTCCTCCCTTGAATAATCCAGAGAAGATCATGAACACCAGGATAGTGTCCGGCTCTGCAAAATAAATTCCACATTCCACCGTAGAGAGAATAATGCACATAAATCCAATCTGCTGACGTATTATGCGCCATGACATCACACCGCTACCAGGCTTTTACTTGAATCGTTTTTTATTATACCGCCTCAGCATGTTTAGCGAAGCGGTTTCCTTGGCACGTCTTCTTGAAGCAGAGATCGTGCTCCCCTTATTCCGGGATTCTCATCAATACGAGCGTGGGTAACCCAACCGTGCCCGTCGCCACGCCTCCTCTATCGAAGGTGAATCTCGAACGGTCACGGAGACGGCTCTTGGTATTTTTCCCCCTTTATAAGGGGACCAAGGCTCATTTCTTTTTCTTAATCTTCCATCGAATCCTTTCCTTGCTCCAAGTTCCAAAACCCAGAGCCCCAGATTCGAGCGCTTCGGATCTTCAGCAATGTCCGGCTCCGACCTTCAGGGCCGGTGGATGCCCTCCTCCGTCACGGAGGAGGACGTGTTAAAGCTGCGTGAGGCCAAGTACCTGTCCTACGAGATTTCGCACAGGTTGCCCGCCCGAGGGCAGGCCGTACCCACTCCCGAGCCCGATGAGTATGTCGTCTTCGTATCCCACCTCCGTCGGGGTTTAGGCTTCTCGACGGACCCCTTCATGAGAGGGCTCCTTTTCTACTATGGGCTGGATTTTCACGATTTGGCTCCGAAGTCCATCCTCCATATTTCCGCATTCATTATTGTCTGTGAAGCCTTCCTCCGCGTCACCCCCCACTTCGGCCTATGGCTGAAGACCTTCAATGTGGAGCCGAGGATGATCGGGGGGCGTCAAGCGGAGTGTGGCGGGGCGGCCATAAGCAGGAGGGCCGATGCCCCGTGGCCCGAGGGCTCCTTCCAAGAGGAGCTTGGCTTGTGGCAGCAGGAGTGGTTCTATATCACTGCTCCGAAGGGCAGCAAGCAAAAGCCGCCGCCTTCATTCAGCCCGGGACCTCCACGCCGACTGATGTCGTTGGTCAACCAAGGGCTCAATTGGGGGCTGTCCAAGGACGTGCCCTTATTGCAGGGCCGGATTCGAGACCTCCAGGCGAGGGAGATAAATCTGGTTGTGGACATGCAGGTCATGCTAATCAGGCGTCTTCTGCCCTGCAAACGCCGTCCTCTCCAGTTATGGGAGTTAAATCCGGAGGGGCCACGAATTCTCCAACACTTCATGGGTATGACGCCCGTGGAGATGTACAAGTTGTTCTTCGGACCGCGGGAGGCGTGTCCGGAATTGACCGAGGACGCAGGCCTAAGCTGCAATCGCCCGGATACACAGGTAAGTAGCTCAGAGTCCGTACATTCTGTTTGTTTGCTTTTCTGAAATTCGCCTTCTAACCCATTGTTCTTCATCAGGAGTGGGTAGCGCGATCGAAGCTGATAAGGTGTCCGGCCCCCCTCCCAGAGACCGCACCGGAGCCCGTGCTGGTCAGAGTGTTGGAGGTCACGCCCGTAGAAGGGGGCGAGGGGGAAAATGTAAGAGCTATCACCTCGCCCAAGGGGGCGCCTGAAGAGGGGGGAATCGACAATCCCTCCTTCCAGGGGGAGAAGAGGACCGCCTCCGAAGACCCGGAGGCCAAAGCCCCTAAGCGGAGGAAGAAATCTTTACCGGAGGGTCATGTGTCCGGGGGGAGTCCGGACATACAATCGTCTCTAAAGGGTCAGCCCTCCAGCGAGCCGTAAGTAAAAAAAGGGGGGTTCATTAATGAGAAAATACCCCTATTTGTGCTTCTGTGGATGACCGAAATTTTTACCTTGCAGTTCGGATCTGCGGCCTTCTCAGATGAGTTCGTCTTCGGGGGATCTTCTTCCGGAGATGATGGAGAGCGAAACGCCTCCGTCTGTCGCGCCGTCGGATAGGGCAAACGAGCCTGAAGTATCTTCATGGAGGGTATCCCCGAGTCTGGAGGGGCCGGAGAGTTCGGCGCCCACTAGTGTCCGGCCGGGGGAGCTGAAGAGTCTGCTTGAGAGGGCGTCCATCTCAGAAGATCACCGTGCTTTGATGCGTATGGTGATTGGAAGGATTTCGTCCACCGAAAGCGGATTGCATAATGCCGTCAGGAGTTTACCGACGGGATTTGAGGTACGCAAGAACGACGAACCTTTTCGACAGTTTGGCACATAGAAGTGCGCCCTGTATAGATAGTAGCCCCTGAGACTCGGTAGGTTGTCGAAAGCGACAGCGTGCCGAGGATCGAAATCTCAGGTAATGATATCGCCGTTCCTATGCAGGTGGCGGATAGTCCGAGGGCTAGCCGGACTCGTGGAGTTTCCGAGTAAATGCGGCAACTTGACGTGGCGGATGCGGACATCGCGCTTGTCAACCGGCGACTTGACGAGTCGCAAGGTAAATGAATTCTCCACAGTCACTTATTTAAGGGAGTCAAGGCCCGCCTCTGATAATGTATGTGCTGTGATACAGACGGTGCTGCTGCTGTGGAGAGCCTTCGGGACGAGCTTGCTCAAGCCAAGGAGCAAGCCCGAAGGAGTGATGCGGCTGCCTCGAGGGCAGCCGAGGAGTTGAAAGCCGAAAAGGCTGCACACTGCCTAAGCAGGGAAAAGATGGCCGAATTGGCCGTGAAATTAAAAGATGCTGCCGACTGCAACGAGGCTCTTGAAAAGGAGTGCTTGTCGGAGTGGGAAAACCCGGGGAAGGCCACCGCCGAGGCCAAGGATGCCCGTTCTGCGATGCGGACTATGAAGGAGGAGCTGCGCCAGGCCGGAGATATTGTGGCTGGCAAGCCGTTTCTACTGCGTCGCCGGTTTACGGATCAAATATATGCCCAACTTGGCCAGCTGTGGGGTCCGGAGGATCCATATATGGACTTAGCGGCAAGTGCGGCTGATGCCGTTGAGCACTTTCGGAGCCAGAAGGATCACAAGACGGAAGAGTTATTTTGGTCTCAATTCCATAATCCGGATCGTTCACTTCCGTTGACCGATCGGTTGGCCGAATGGGCTGAGCTAAATAGATTGTCCGGACTTGCCATGACTGATATCGTGGCTCATGTCTGGCCAGAGAGACCCAAGGCGACGAGCTATTTCGGCTTATTGCAGCAATTTCTTGGAGCGGTGCCGCACATCAAGGAGATGAAGCGGTCGGTGAGGGAGTCCTGGACTAGGGGGTGTCCGGACAGCTGGACTATCATCATCCGCCGGACTCCAAGACTACGAAGATACAAGATTGAAAACTCCGTCCCGTGTCCGGATGGGACTTTCCTTGGCGTGGAAGGCAAGCTTGGCAATACGGATATGTAGATCTCCTACCATTGTAACCAACTCTGTGTTACCCTAGCCTCCTCCGGTGTCTATATAAACCGGAGGGCTTTAGTCCGTAGGACACAACATACATTACAACAACCATACCATAGGCTAGCTTTAGGGTTTAGCCTCCTTGATCTCGTGGTAGATCCACTCTTGTACTACCCCTATCATCAATATTAATCAAGCAGGACGTAGGGTTTTACCTCCATCGAGAGGGCCCGAACCTGGGTAAAACATCGTGTCCCTTGTCTCTTGTTACCATCCGCCTAGACGCACAGTTCGGGACCCCCTACCCGAGATCCGCCGGTTTTGACACCGACATTGGTGCTTTCGTTGAGAGTTCCTCTGTGTCGTCACCGATAGGAAGGATGCCTCCACCCGTCTTCAAAGACGGTATTTTCGCCAAAGGGGCCTTGGCCGCCGGCCAAACTATCCGGCTAGGCGGTTTTCTTATGACCACCTGTCCGGCCACTGCTTTGACAATGACTTCCCAAGTCGTCAAAAGCAATCTCTGCGTCAGCTCGGAATTCGCCGAGCGGCTGGATCCAATAGAGCTCTCGTCTGTCAACGAGCTCTTGGATCGCATCGCCGCCCTGGGAGTCGCTACAGACTACAATCAGATTGGGCTTAAAACCGATCTGAGAGAGATTAACTCTCCCTAGGCCACCCACCACGTCGCAGTGGTAGAGGAGCAATGCGGCGACTCTTCGCCTATATTGAAAACTAGTCGCGTCCGGATTCCTGAACCCTCCATGTCGGATTTCCGCGGAGGGACGGACTTCGAGCGAGCATTGAACTTAAAATCATGCATCGTTCCGGACTCGCTGGATCGTGTCCAGCAATCCAAGCTTCCGAATTCGGAAACTCCTCGGCCTTTAAGCCCCAAGATGGGCAGGGATCCAGTTTTTAGTCCACCCACCCGCCCAGACATATGCGATCTATCTCTAATACGGCAAGAGCCCGCTGAAATAGTACATCACTACTAGGCCAGATTCCTCCTGGTTATGGACAGGATAAAGGATTGCCGAGAGGAAAACACAATCTCAATCTTTTGCAATAATTGCACGGACAAGGGAATATTGAACGCCATCGGCCGTCGCAAAATTATACGCCTCGCCGATCTGGCGTCCATAGTACGAAAGTACTGTGCGATGGAGAGTTTCCGGAAAACCGAAAACCTATTTTGGGATAATCCGGCCCCGAACACGACCCCAGTCCGCAACAAAAGGGTGCATCACACTCAGGCCCTAGATGCAAAAACCAAAAAGTAAAAACCCCATAAAGGGCACGGAACCGTACTGGAGGGATGGCTCAATGGACCCTGTAAGCTTCATAGTACAGAGGGAGCCGTCGCAACATATAGCCTTCGAGCATGTTGGATATTACGGCAGGTGGCCAAAAGTGGCGAGGAGCTTCTAGCCCCGGAAAACCACTCCAACAATACCGGTACGGTATCAACAGTCTTCGAGACCTTCGCATCAAACAATATGCGAAAACGAACAATTCGCGGCCTCGCCGAAGTCTACCAAGTAGCAACAGCAAATCCATGGAGCGACACAACTATTACCTTCAACGCCAGCGACGAACCTAAATTCCGAACAGCCCGAGCACCAGCCGCACTGGAGCTTAGTCCCATAGTGGACGGCTTTCGACTTACAAAGGTCATCATGGATGGCGGCAGCGGACTAAACCTCATCTACGAAGAAACTCTTCAAAAAATGGAAATCGATTGGAGCCGTATTGAGCGAAGCAGCACAACCTTCAGAGGAATAATCCCTAGCCGGGAAGCGCGCTGCACCGGAAAAATCACACTCGATGTGGTGTTCAGTTCGCCGGACAATTACAGATCCGAAGAAGTCACGTTCCAAGTGGCCCCGTTCAATAGCGGATATCACACTATATTAGGACGAGAGGCATTCACAATTTTTCAAGCCGTACCCCATTACGGGTATATGAAGCTCAAAATGCCCGGGCCCGGCGGAATAATCACTCTCGCTAGTGATCCGGACATAGCACTCCACGCCGAAAACAAGACAGCTGCACTAGCCCTGGAGGCACTATCCGAGGCCCTAGCGGCAGAAGAACTCACCGCGCTGCGCTCTACGGTAAACAGGGACGATGTGATACTTGATAAAAGATCCAAGTCCACCTCCTTCAAACCAGCAGATGAAATAGTGAAATTCCAGGTCCATCCAACGGACCCAACAAAGACGGCCTCCATTGGGGCACAATTAAACCCCGAGGTAGACGTTGCACTGCGCGAGTTCCTTCAGGAAAATTGGGACATTTTTACCTGGCATCCTTCGGACATGCCCGGAATCCCACGCAGATTGGCAGAACACAGCCTAAACATCCTAAAAGGATTCAAGCCGGTCAAACAGGCTCTTCAACGATTTTCTGAACCCAAAAGACATGCAATGGGAGAAGAGCTAGCCAAACTATTGGAAGCCGGATTCATTAGAGATATCAAACATCCGGATTGGCTAGCAAATCTTGTAATGGTACCAAAGAAGGACAAATCCTGGCGCCTATGCGTCGATTTTAAAGACCTCAATAAGGCTTGCCCAAAGGATCCTTTCCCCCTCCCCCGCATCGACCAAATTATCGATGCTACCGCGGGGCACAATTCATTGTGCTTCCTTGACGCATACTCTGGTTACCATCAAATCAAGATGGCGGAAGCAAACCAAGCCGCAACGGCATTCATCACTCCATACGGACCATTCTGCTTCAACACAATGCCCTTCGAACTTAAAAATGCCGGCACAACATATCAGCGCATGATTCAAACATGTCTGGCTACCCAGATCGGCAAAACAGTCGAGGCATACGTAGACGATGTAGTCGTCAAAACAAAACACGTCGAAACTCTAGTAGACAATTTGAGGCTCACATTCGATAACCTCAGAGCATATGACATCAAGCTGAATCCAGAAAAATGCGTTTTCGGCGTACCAGCCGGAAAGCTGCTGGGCTTCATTGTATCCGGTAGAGGAATTGAAGCAAACCCGGCTAAAATCCGAGCTCTGTCACAGTTGAATATCCCAAAAGACCTCAAACAGATACAAAAACTAACAGGATGTGTGACAGCTTTAAGCCGCTTTATCTCCCGTCTAGGAGAAAAGGCATTGCCCCTCTATCGCCTCCTCAGGCGCACCGAACACTTCGAGTGGACGGATGCTGCCACTGCCAGAATCGAAGAAATAAAGGCCATATTGGCAACAAATCCGGTCCTGGTTGCGCCCAATCTGGGCGAACCAATGTTGTTATACATCGCAGCAACGCCTCAAGTTGTAAGCGCAGTACTCGTCATCGAACGAGAGACAGAAGGGCATAAATTCCCTCTTCAAAAACCAGTGTATTATGTATCCACTGTGTTAACTCCCTGCAAGTCCCGTTACCCACACTATCAGAAGATAGCGTATGCGGTGTTCATGGAATCCCGGAAGCTCCGACACTACTTTCAAGAGTGTTCGATAACAGTGGCCTCCGAAGTACCACCCAATGACATCATAAATAACCACGACGCAACGGGCAGGATTGCAAAATGGGCCATTGAGCTCTTACCATTCGATATAACTTACAAACCTCGGTGAGCTATAAAGTCACAAGTTTTGGCTAACTTTGCCGCTGAATGGACCGAAGCCGAACTCCCTAAAGAGTACGGCGCATACTCCAATTGGATTATGCACTTCGACGGCTCTAAAATGTTGGCCGGACTGGGGGCTGGCGTCGTACAGACGTCCCCGACTAGGGACACAGTCCAATACGTACTTCAAATAATGTACATGGACTCCAACAACGCAGCCGAATACGAGGCCCTTTTACACGGTCTCCGGATGGCAATCTCCATGGGTATTCAACGCCTAGAGGTGCGCGGGGATTCAAACCTTGCAACATCCCAAATAAATGGAGATTTTGACGCCAAGGATCCGAAAATGGCAGCATATCGCCATGCTGTCTTAAAAATGTCAGCTCGGTTCGAAGGACTCGAATTCCATCACATAGCCCGAGATAATAACCAAGCGGCCGACGTACTGGCACGCATCAGCGCAAAACGTGATGCTGTCCCTCCAAACATCTTCCTGGAACTTCTCTTTAAGCCATCCGTACTATGGGAAGAGGAGTCCGGAAATGACAAACCGGAAACAACCGCGCCAACCGGCGATTCAGCTGATGACATAACACCTTCAGCCCACGACATAATGGCGGTAATCGCCCCGTAGACAGAACCTTTCCTAGCCTATTTGCTTGGACAGGAACTTCCCGAAGACCAAAATGAGGCCCGCTGCATAGTCCGGCGATCGAAAGCCTACAAGGTCCATGAGGGAGAACTTTATAAGAAAAGTACAACCGGAGTCCTTCAAAGGTGTATCCCCGAAGAGGAAGGGCGAAACCTCCTGGCTGAAATTCATGCCGGACTAGGCGGACACCACGCAGCAGCCCGGGCCCTTGTAGGAAAGGCATTCCGTACAGGATTTTATTGGCCGACGGCCCGGGCAGATGCCCAGGACTTAGTCCGAAGATGCGTCGGTTGTCAGCTCTTTGCTACTCAGAGCCATATGCCACCCACCGCCCTCAAAACTATACCCATTACCTGGCCATTCGCGGTCTGGGGGCTTGATATGGTTGGACCCCTTAAAGGGGGAACCCACAAGCAAAGGTATCTATTGGTCATGGTGGATAAATTCACCAAATGGATAGAGGCCAAACCGGTCAAAACGGCAGAGTCCGGACCAGTGATAGACTTTATATCCGGGGTAGTAAACCGTTATGGTGTCCCCCACAGCATCATCACCGACAACGGCACGAACTTCACGGCCGACGAGGTTAAGTCATGGTGCAAAAATATGGGCATCAAGCTCGACTACGCTTCAGTCTATCACCCTCAAACCAACGGTCAAGTGGAACGAGCAAATGGTCTAATAATGAGCGGCATTAAACCCAGACTAGTGCGGTCACTTACAAAATCCAACATGCACTGGGTAGAGGAGCTCGACTCCGTACTCTGGGGGCTGCGGACAACGCCTAACCGTACTACCGGATTCACACCATTTTTTATGGTATACGGCGCAGAGGCGGTCTTGCCCTGCGACATCATTCATGACTCACCTCGAGTGCGCATGTACGAAGAACGAGAAGCCGAGCTGGATCGGCAGGACAGCTTGGACTCATTGGAGGAAGAACGCGACATCGCCAAGGCTCGTTCCGCATTCTATCAGCAGCAGGCTCGAAGATATCAAAGCAGAGAAGTACGGGCCAAGACTTACAACGTCGGCGAACTAGTTCTACGCCTGCCGGACAAGAAAAAGGACAAGCTCAAGCCCAAATGGGAGGGCCCCTTCATTATCGATCAAGTCCTGACCGGCGGAGCATACCATCTACGAAATGCGTCGGATAACCGACTCGAGCCGAACCCATGGAACGCAGCCCGCCTCCGAAGATTCTATGCCTAGCGCCGGACTAAGAGTTCGTCCTCTTCCTCCGTTCAAATTTTTACACTTCGGCTGTCTTTTGTTCGTCTTTCTTCTCTTAACCTTTTTACTAAAAAGCCCCTAAGGGCCTATTTCCGCATTGTTCGCATACACTTGATGTGCCATCCGCACTCATTATACCTGGGGGCTTGTTTTCCAGAAGCTTAATTATAAGGGCTTTATGCCCAGCACATGTGTCAAGCTTCCACATGTACCTTCTACACACCATTATATGCATCGATATGACTTAAGTTTTGGCCAAGCTGGGTTGCCTGGCTCCTGTGCTTACCCCTACGTTCCCGATTGTTCGGCTAGGAGGTAAAGGGAGCACCTCTGCGATTGTTACTGCCGGGTCAGCCGGATGTGTACCTCAGACTGGGTGAAGCCAAAAGCTAGCGTTCTTAAGGGAATATTCGGTCGGTGACTTGAAAGATGATTTTTTACCTACTTATTTATCTGCCCCTAGATGTTTTTCTACTTTTATCGCAGTCCGGACATGCACTTTAGGGCATGCCTCCCAGGGAAAGGAACACTTAACGGAACTATTCTCCCTGGAAGATGTTTCTTACTAACCATGTAATATAACATAACTAGTTGGGCACTTGTGTGATAAAGCACTAATGACCCCTACGCCTGGTCTCCATGCATACCCTGGTTGTTTCTCAACCAAGAAGGTATTCGGACACACTCCGGACTCTAGGGTCCCGAGGTTGAAGCAAAAAGGTCGGCAAAGACAAACTTATTGATTGTATTCCGGCTAGAAGGCATTTCACATGTCATTTTAAAATACATTGTCAAATTTATTGATTGTATTCCTCCTCGATCCCGTCTAACAGGCTGTCTAATTTACAGTCCCGTTGGGAAAATTTAGCAACCAACTCTACCTGGCTGTATACTAAACTCACAGGGATCTCCTTCCCATCGGGCCCCACCTGTCCAACTTCGGCCATGTGGTTGGGATCCGACTTCTTGTAACGCGTCTTCACCATGGCCCAAGCCTCCCTGGCACCTTGACGGCAAGCTGAAATCTTCCACAAACGGAAGCACTGCCGCACTCCATGAAGCTTCTCCGCAAGCTCCCCAAGGCCCTCGGGTAGGGAGAGGGCTGGCCATAAAGCCTGGACGACGCCGCTCATTGCCTGCCGAACTCGTTTGAGCAGTCGCATCAACTCGGGAAGTTGATCACCCGTTGATATGGGCATCTCCTCCGCAGGGCGACCTATGAGTATACCTACAAGACATATCATGTCAATTTACTTCCTCGCCGAACTCTTCTTTTCAAAGGAGTCCGCTCAAGCACTTACTATAAATGCCGCGACGAAGCCGCTGATTCTCCTTAACGGAGCTGGACAGCCCGGCTCGAGCGCCTTTCAGCTCTTCTCCGAGCTTGGCGTTGGCATCCTGGAGTTTGTTCCTCTCCTGCTGCACCCTATTCAGCACCCTCTCGCCGGCCTTCAGCTGGCGCAGCAATTCTTGCCTGTCCGGATCTTGTCCGGCGGCACCTGCAATGTCATTATTAGACTTGCGCGCACGCCGCACAACGCTTATATTTATTAATAAAAATGTGTTACCAGGAGGGGTCTCTGTGTTTCCTCCTGCGGCAGCAAGTGCGGCCTCAAGTTGGGCCTTGCATTCTTGCAGCTCCTGAGACAGCTGGGCATTCTTCTTGGTAAGAGCCTGCGTTTCAAATGATCCTTAAATCAGTTAACATAACTACTATAAGTCTCGGGGGCTACTGGCATATATAACCATTAAATTCCCTTACCCGTATGTCTTTTACATACTGCTCCGTGGCTCGGGTAAATCCGTCTTGAGCAGCACGGAGGTGCGCGTCCCCTGCGTTAAAGGCGTCCAATGCCTCAGGGGAGAAGCACGCTTCACGAAACACTGTCCGGCGGCGCCTGTGGTTCATGGCGCTCTCCACCTCAGACTTGGTGGCTTACAGTCTGTCGGCATTCTCCGTGGAGGAGTATCCGGCCCGCGCCTTGCGCTTGCCTCCCCCTCCAGGCCAGGCGCTGGAGCCTGGCTGGTATGGGTTGGATCGTCAACCTCTATGCCCGCAGTCCGGCGGGCGCTTTTTCTCCTATAAAGATCATGAGCACTCAGACGCTTCCTAGGAACATTGCTCTGAAAATTTAAATACGAGCCATACCTTTGCGGCGACGTTTCAGTCCGTGCCGCGCTCCTTTTCCGCCTGTTGGTCCGGACTGACCTTTGTTGGTCAGCCACCGCGGGCTCGGCTTCCCGCCTTGCAGGCACTTCCTATAAAACACCATCGTTCGCGAAGGTCAGAAATGGGCAAGGAAGAGATAATGGTGTCCGGACCTCGGTCACAGTCACCTGGGAAGCCGGATACAGTCCGGGGTAGTCCGCCGTAATGGCGACCAAAGCATTGTCCATGCTGAGCTGGTGAAACACCCCGTTGATCAGCTCCACCTTGATATCCTGATCCTCTTCGGAGGCCGGATCTTGGGATCTCCCTGGATCCTCAGGTTGCGGAGCCGGACTTATCATGTCCTCCACAGTCCGGCGTAGTTCCTGCGCCGAAGACATAATGTAAGAAGCCTAAGCTTCGAAAGCATGGGTTGAGCCCTTAAAAATGTTCGCTTACCCAGCGTCTAGGGTTGTTCATGGAAAACCCATTCACGGGGTTCGTTCGAAGGAAATCCTCCTTTTCCCCCTTGTACAGGGCGGACAGGATCTGCACCAGGTCCTCGGTCGAATCCGGTCCTTTCCGGCCGTGGCGGGTGGCGTCATCCTCCCCGTTGAAATCCCACATGGGGTGGCCCCTGTATTGCAGTGGCTGTACTCCCCGCGTGACGCATGTTGCCATGATTCCGATCATGGTCAATCCGGAATGGGCCAGTAATCTTATTCGGCCCATCAGATAATGGACGCTCTTGTCTTCCTCCGAACGGGGGCTCCGCGGGCGCCAGCTGAGGCATTTCTTCAGAGGAGCAGCACTGAACTCCGGGAGGCCAATCCGGACTGGGTCCGGCAGCGGAGCATCTTCTATGTAAAACCACTCCGAAGGCCAGTCTTCGGACGCCTTCTTAGGGGTACCGGATGGATATCCGGTCCCGGCAATGCGCCATATTTCGGCGCCGCCCACTTGATATATAGATCCCTCGTGAGAACGGGGTACGAGGCAGAACAGCCTCTTCCATAGTGCAAAATGGGGCTCGATGCCTAGGAATAGCTCGCAAAGAGCTACGTAGCCCGCGATATGCAGGACAGAAGCGGGCGTAAGGTGATGGAGCTGGAGTCCGTAGAACTCCAGGAGCCCGCGGAGAAACGGATGTATTGGAAATCCGAGTCCCCTCATCAGATAGGGGACGAAGCATACCCGCTCTCCTTTGTTGGGACTTGGGGTAGCCTCCGCTTGCTTCCCACCTTGGTAGGTGGCCAGCCCGGCTCGGATCGGGACCATGAAGGCCGGAGGGAGATATCCCCCCGCTTGGAGCTTCACTAGCTCGTTGTGTGGAACAGAGCACCTCCTCCAATCCCCTGGCGGTGGGCTGGGAGCGCGAGAAGAGGAGCCGCGTCGACGGTCCATGATGGAATGGATTTTTTAGGTCAAGGGCGCTCCGATGTAGTATTCGCGGAAGGAAGATGGTGTGGTTTGGATCTGGATTTTTGCCTCTTTTGTAGGTGGATGGCTCGCACGACTAGGGGGTGAAATATAAAAGACACCCTGGCTTTTCGCATTCGTGCGACGCGTGGAAGAAGGCCATTATTGGGTGTAGAAGCCAAGAAGCACAGTATTTATGATGAAGCCGGACACTGTTCGGCAGGTACTTGGAGCTTGAAGGGAGAACCCGCCTTCCAACGCCGAAGACTATAAACGCGCTGGACTTATCGTCATTGAAGCCTGGTTCGGGGGCTACTGAGGGAGTCCTGGACTAGGGGGTGTCCGGACAGCCGGACTATCATCGTCCTCCGGACTCCAAGACTACGAAGATACAAGATTGAAGACTCCGTCCCGTGTCCGGATGGGACTTTCCTTGGCGTGGAAGGCAAGCTTGGCAATACGGATATGTAGATCTCCTACCATTGTAACCGACTCTGTGTAACCCTAGCCTCCTCCGGTGTCTATATAAACTGGAGGGCTTTAGTCCGTAGGACACAACATACATTACAACAACCATACCATAGGCTAGCTTTAGGGTTTAGCCTCCTTGATCTCGTGGTAGATCCACTCTTGTACTACCCATATCATCAATATTAATCAAGCAGGACATAGGGTTTTACCTCCATCGAGAGGGCCCGAACCTGGGTAAAACATCGTGTCCCTTGTCTCCTGTTACCATCCGCCTAGACGCACAGTTCGGGACCCCCTACCCGGGATCCGCCGGTTTTGACACCGACAGTCGGCCTGCATAGAAGGCGCGCGGATGGCCCTTGCCCGTGTGAAGACACATTGGACAGAGATGGATGCCACCGCTATTGCGGCCCAAGGTTTGGACGAAAGCCGATTGCCCGCCGAGCACTATTTTGGGGAAGTTATGCGTGGCGCTCGTGTAATATAGTCGAAGTGCTCGAAAAATGTCACGTTCAAATGAACGTTTTATCTTGTAAGACAATGCTTATGATGTAACAGCTTTTTATACTTGTGCGTTCCAAGTATTAAAATACCTCCTATGCGGCTATTTATGTATACATTTGTATAACCTGAAAGATTGCAGTCTTCGGCTTCGGCCCCCACGCACAAGGTGCGGGGGTGTTCGCAAAAAATAGCGCGTTTTCACACTTAATCCGACGTCTCGGTCCTGTTAAGGAGGTGGTAGCGTAGCGAACGAGGCAATCCGGACTATAATGCTTTATCACTTTCACTTAGCCAGTGGAGTTCGAGGGTGGGGCTACGATATAGCCCCTTGGGGCACCGCGCTTCTCCGAATTCGGGGCGCATGTGTGCCTGACCGGGAAACGGTCCTTCATCAAAGCGGGGAATTCTAAACATTCCAACAGTCGATCGAGTGGTTGACTAGTCTCTCGCTGTATCATGACAGTCAGTTTTCGGCTTTCTCTACTGAGGTGCTCGCCCAGCCGAACTGGGGCACAATCGCAGTAGTTCTCCTGGTGCCGCGTTAGCCGATGATACGGAACGTAAGGAAACAAAACACAGGAGCCGGGCAAACCCAACATTTGACCAAAGACATGATTCGGAGCTGATGCATATAAGACCTAACTTGAGACGCCGAACACTCCCTAAGGTGTTCGGTCTTTGTAGTAATGGGCAGAACAATGCCCTAAGCCCCTAGTGTCCAGGTACGGGCCGATGCCAAAACGTCAGGTTCCGCTTTGGTTATAATGAAGAACCAAGGGATTATAACAACAAGAGACAGTAAAAAAGGTTTACGCAGGTTCTTAATCTGAAAAGAATCCTCGCGACGGGTCCCTACTGCACGTCTGCGCCTGTGTCTCCGTTGTGCCGTTATCCTGGACAAGTGTGTACGTTGTTCATCTGTAAAAAGAGAGGAACTTTACCTTGAAAGGAACTTGTGCAGAAAATATATACAAAGGAAGAAATATAAATAAGTAAAGCGGAGTCTGTGTGAGCTCGCTGTTGTTTGTGCGTGCAGCCCCTTGTAAAGGGATGTGCGGCTAGGGAGCCCCTAGCTTACTCATGCTAGACTCGTCTAACCGTGTCCGGGGTCTTTAAGTGACCCTCGCACTGAAATGATGTCACGTGGACCGGGCATCTTGAGTGTAAGAGACGCGTAATGTGGTATGGCGTTGAAACGGACAAAAGCCTCTCGTCCCAAGAGTGCTTGATAGCCACTTTTAAATGGGACGATATGAGAGATTAGTTTTTCGCGTCGACAGTTGTTCGGTGATCCGAACACAATTTCTAGTAATAGGGAGCCTGTGCACTTGGCGTAAGGGCCTGGCGTCACTCCTTTGAAGGAAGTGTGGCTGTGTTGAATTTTAGTAGGGTGTATCCCCAACTTGCGGATTGTGTTTGGATACAGCAGGTTTAATTCGCTGCCTCCGTCCATCAGGACTTGAGTAAATTGTAGTCCGTCGATTATAGGATCCAATATCAGGGCAGCCCATCCTGCATTTCGAACGCTTCTGGAATAATCAAGGTGGTCGAAAGTGATTGGTTTTGATGTCCAATCTCTATGTTCCGCTTGGTTGGACCGTGCGAGACCCATTTTAACGGGTGCCGCACTGTTTTTTCGTATTATCACATGAAGTGAATTTACTATTTTGACCTCTTGTGGGAAATTCTTTTGTTTTCCGGTGCTCTGCTGGTGGGGTTTATCGTCTTCGCTTGACGCGTCGAGCCCCTTGTGTTCGGCCTTTAGTCGGCCGGACTGTTTGAAAACCCAACAATCTCTATGGGTATGGTTTGCAGGCCTTCCGGGGGTACTGTGGATTTGACATATCCGACCCAAAATCTTGTTTAAGTTGGATAGCTCATCGCTGTCATCCTTAAGAGGCGGTGTTTTGTTGTTTGGCCTCGAGCTTTTGAATCAGGCGTTAACTGCCGTGCTCTTTGGGATTTTCTCTTTATTCCGGCGCTGCTCTTTTCTGCACCGTGATTTTCCGTTTCCATCTCTGATCTCGGATGTACTTGGGTCGCTGGTGCTGCATCTTGCTAGCCAGCTGTCCTCTCCCGCACAAAAGCGGGTCATGAGGCTTGTTAGCGCGGACATTGTCCTCGGCTTCTCTTGGCCGAGGTGTCTGGCGAGCCATTCGTCTCGGACGTTGTGTTTAAAAGCTGCTAAGGCTTCGGCGTCCGGACAGTCGACTATTTGGTTCTTTTTGGTGAGGAACCTGTTCCAGAATTTGCGCGCTGACTCTCCGGGCTGTTGAGTTATATGACTTAGATCATCTGCATCCGGAGGGCGGACATAAGTTCCTTGAAAATTTGCTCTAAACGCGTCCTCGAGCTCTTCCCAACTTCCAACAGTGTTTCTGGGAGGCTTTTGAGCCAATGACGGGATGGCCCTTTGAGCTTGAGGGGTAGGTATTTTATGGCGTGGAGATCATCACCTCTGGCCATGTGTATGTGTAGTATATAATCTTCTATCCAGACTCCAGGGTCTGTTGTTCCGTCGTAGGCCTCTATGTTTATGGGTTTAAACCCTGCTGGGAATTCGTGATCCAGCACCTCATTGGTGAAACATAGTGGGTGTGCGGCGCCCCTGTATTTGGGTGCACCAATGTCTTCGGATACTTGGCGTGTTGTATTGCCTCTTGGGGCCCTCTTCTTTGGCCCGTAAATGGACCTGGCTGGGCCATCTGTCTTTCCAGGGTCATTAGTAGGTTTATATGCGGCGCCGCTTTCAGATTTTGGCCTATCATCTGGCCGTCTATCCAACCAGGCGGCTTCTTTGTTTTTTGACAGTGGGGGCTCTATGGCCTCCTCATCAAATTCTGGCAGTAGCTTGCGCTTCGGGTAGCTCTTTGATTGATGGCCATTGCCGTATTTATCTGCGGTTTTGAGCACTTCGCTCCACCTCATTCTGAGTGTATCTTCCGCTGTTTTGAGCTTCCATTTTTCCTTCTTCAAGCTTCTTGCGGTGTTGACGATTCTTTTCCGAAGGTTTTTATTCTCCGGCGGTGTGTCCGGCGTGAGATCGTCCGGACTATTTTTTCTGCCGGGCCCGGACTGATTGTCTGACACGTCTTTTTCGGACGGTTGCTTGTCATCGTCCACTGGTTTGCCCTGCTGTATTGCTGGGTCATTAAGAGCGCTGTTGTTGTCGAGGCGGGACTTAGGGCGGCGTCTGCGTCGCCGTTTTCGTTGTTTGTCGGCGGGATTATCTTCTGCCGCGCCCCGTTGGTCCTCGTTGTCGCTTCCCTTTGGGGTATCCACCATGTATACGTCGTATGACGAGGTGGTCTTTACGCGCCTTATAGGCGCTTGTTCTTGTTCGTCTCCGGCATCGTCGTCCATGCCGTCGATGTCTTCGTAGTCGTAATCTAGCATGTCGGTTAGGTCGTTGACAGTGGCTACAAAGTGGGTGGTGGGTGGGATCTGAATTTCTTCGTCGTCCGTATCCCAACCATCCTGGCCATAGTCCGGCCAGGACTCTCCCGATAGCGAGAGATGCTTTAGCGAATTTAGGATGTCGCCAAAGGGCGAGTATTGGAAGATGTCCGCGGCGGTGAATTCCATAACCGGGGCCCTATCCGATTCGATTGGTAGGGGCGTGGGAGGTCCGGAGTCCGGCAAGGAGTCCGGCACCTCAGAATCACGAGTTTCGCGAGAGACAAGGTTGGTGTTCGGCTCCATCGCCGTGGAAGTTGAAGCCCCCGAGGTGGTGTCCATCCACCGGTCCTCGATCTGGGCGATCGGCTCCGGACTAAGGGCCAAAGCGGATTCGTGTGCCGCCACCAAGGCACTATTCGGCGGCAGAGCTAGATCATGCCCATCGCAACAGTGCGGGCGCGCTAGGCTTTGGCTCGAGCCCGTCGAAGATCAAGTCCCCGCGGATGTCGGCTATGAAGTTTAGGCTTCCGAATCTGACCTAATGGCCAGGGGCGTAGCTTTCGATCCTGGACAGCGTTGTTGATTGAAGATGCCATCGAGCCTATCGGTGACGACACAGAGGAACTCTCAATGAAAGCACCAATGTCGGTGTCAAAACCGGCGGATCTCGGGTAGGGGGTCCCGAACTGTGCGTCTAGGCAGATGGTAATAGGAGACAAGGGACACGATGTTTTACCCAGGTTCGGGCCCTCTTGATGGAGGTAAAACCCTACGTTCTGCTTGATTAATATTGATGATATGGGTAGTACAAGAGTGGATCTACCACGAGATCAAGGAGGCTAAACCCTAAAGCTAGCCTATCTTATGATTGTTGTAATGTATGTTGTGTCCTACGGACTAAAGCCCTCCGGTTTATATAGACACCGGAGGAGGCTAGGGTTACACAGAGTTGGTTACAATGGTAGGAGATCTACATATCCGTATTGCCAAGCTTGCCTTCCACGCCAAGGAAAGTCCCATCCGGACACGGGACGGAGTCTTCAACCTTGTATCTTCGTAGTCTTGGAGTCCGGCAGACGATGATAGTCCGGCTGTCCGGACACCCCCTAGTCCAGGACTCCCTCACCACTCATGATGGAAGGTTCGGCCAGAGCATGGTTGAATCAGTTAACTCCAAGCAGCATTTACACTTGGGAAGATCTTTCCCGAGTGTTCGTCAGAACATTTGAGGGAACTTGCAAGCGACCAGCTAGATTGACAGAGCTGCAAGTTTGTGTACAGAAGTCGAATGGGACCTTAAGAGAGTATATTCAGAGATGGATCACTTTGCATCATACCATGGAGAACGTGTCTGATCATCAGGCAGTCTGCGCCTTCAAGGATGGTGTTAAGAACAGAGAATTAAGTTTGAAGTTTGGTCGGACCGGAGATATGACCCTGAGTTGGATGATGGAAATTGCTACCAAGTACGCCAATGGAGAAGAGGAGGACCGACTCTGGAGCGGCAAGTACAAGCCGAGTCAGTCAGAGAAAGGAAACCCCAGTCGGAAGCAGAAACGGAAAGCCGAACCAGCGGCTCCTGGAGAGGCTCTGGCCGTGACTCAGGGCAAGTTCAAAGAAAAACCCAAATGATCCTGGAACCCCAAGAAGGTGAAGGATAAAGTAGGAAATGATGTGATGGATTTGCCGTGTCACATCCACACGAAGAAAGACGAAGAGGGTAATTTCATTTACCCGAAGCATACCACTCGGCAATGCAGGCTCCTGATCCAGCAGTTCCAAGGTAAACAGTCCAAGGACAAGGAAAAGCAGTCGGACAAAGCCGAAGACAAGGAGGATAGTGAGGGAGGATATCCTCATGTTAACTCCACTCTGATGATCTTTACGGATGTGGAAAGTAAGAGCCGACTGAAGGTTATTAACCGTGAGGTGAACCTGGTCGCCCCGGCGACGCCCAGTTATCTGAGATGGTCCCAGACTCCCATTACATTCGACCAGTCTGATCACCCGACTCATATAGCCACCCCTGGGAGGCAAGCTTTGGTGGTCGACCCGGTCGTCGAAGGCACTCGACTGATGAAGGTGCTAATGGATGGGGGTAGTGGACTGAATTTGTTGTATGCGGACATGCTGAAAGGGATGGGCATTCCGATGTCCCAACTGAGCACCAGCAACATGAGTTTTCATGGAGATATACCTGGAAAGAAAGCTGAGTCGTTCGGTCAGATAGCTCTGGACGTGGTGTTTGGTGACTCGAAGCATTTCTGCAAGGAGAAGCTGACGTTTGAAGTTGTAGACTTTCAGAGCGCTTACTACGCTATTTTGGGGAGACCAGCTTACGCACGGTTCATGGCTCGACCATGTTACGTGTACCTCAAGCTGAAAATGCCCGGCCCCAAAGGCGTGATCACTGTCACTGGTGATCGGAAAAAAAGCAGAAGAGTGTTTCCAGAAAGGCTCGAAAATTGCCGATTCCCAGGTGACAACGGTCGAGTTCGAGGGATACAAAAAAAATGCAGATCCGAGTGATTTGTTGCGGGCAAAGAAGCCTGCCACAGAGTCAGTGTTTCAGTCGTCTGGTGAGACAAAGCCCGTTCACATTCACCCGACTGACCCCAATGCAGCTCCGACCCATATTTCCACAACATTCGACCCTAAATAGGAAGAAGTGCTCATCCAGTTCCTCCATGAGAACTGGGACATCTTTGCATGGAAGCCTGCTGACATGCCGGGTGTTCCCAGGGGACTGGCTGAGCATCGCCTTAGAGTCGACTCAACCGCAAAACCGGTCAAAGAACATCTTCGACGGTCCGCCGTCCAGAAGAGAAAAGCAATTCGTGAGGAAGTGGCTCGACTATTGGCGGCAGGATTTATCCGAGAGATATACCACTCCGAATGGCTCGCTAATGTTGTCATGGTTCCCAAGAAGGACAAGTCACTCCGCACGTGCATCGATTTCAAACACATCAATTGGGCCTGCCCGAAAGATCATTTTCCTCTCCCTTGCATCGATCAAATTGTTGACTCGACTGCGGGATGCGAGAGATTGTCTTTTCTAGACGCCTATTCCGGGTACCATCAGATCCGTCTGTACGGACCCGATGAGATAAAAACAGCTTTCATCACTCCATTCGGGTGCTTCTGCTATATCACCATGCCATTCGGCCTCAAGAATGCCGGAGCCACGTTCATGCGAATGATTCAGAAGTGTTTGCTCACTCAAATCAGTCGGAATGTGGAAGCGTATATGGATGATATCGTGGTCAAGTCGCGAAAGGGTTCCGACCTGCTGACTGACCTCGCCGAAACATTTGCCAACCTCAGGAGGTATGATATCAAGCTCAATCCATCAAAGTGCACATTCGGAGTTCCTGGTGGCAAGTTACTCGGTTTTCTCGTTTCCGAACGAGGAATCGACGCTAACCCAGAAAAATCGGCACTATACTCCGAATGAAACGCCCCGTGCGGGTGCACGATGTCCAGAAACTTACTGGATGCTTGGCCGCTTTAAGTAGATTCATCTCACGACTCGGTGAAAAGGCATTGCCTCTTTACCGACTGATGAAGAAGGCAGACAAGTTCGAGTGGACTCCAGAAGCTGATGCAGCGTTTGCCGAGCTAAAAGCTCTGCTCTCCACCCAGCCGGTGCTTGCTGCTTCAATCGGCAAAGAGCCTCTGTTGCTTTATATTGCAGCCACAGGACAAGTTGTCAGTACAGTACTTACGGTCGAGCAGGAAGAAGAAGGGAAAGCCTTCAAAGTTCAACGCCCAGTGTACTATCTGTCTGAAGTTTTGACTCCATCAAAGCAAAGATATCCTCATTATCAGAAGCTTGTGTATGGAATCTACATGACCACGAAGAAGGTTGCTCATTATTTCTCTGATCATTCCATTACAGTCGTCAGCGACGCTCCACTTTCAGAGATTCTGCACAACAGAGATGCAACTGGTCGAGTGGCGAAATGGGCGATTGAACTCCTTCCCCTTGATATCAAGTTTGAGGCAAAGAAAGCCATTAAGTCCCAAGCAATAGCAGATTTCCTTGCCGAGTGGATTGAACAACAGCAGCCGACTCAAGTTCACTCGGAGCATTGGACCATGTTCTTTGATGGCTCTAAGATGTTGAATGGTTCCGGTGCTGGGGTTGTCCTGGTTTCCCCCAGAGGAGATAAGCTCAGATATGTGCTCCAGATTCACTTTGATTCCTCCAACAATGAGGCAGAATACGAGGCCCTTTTGTATGGGTTGCGCATGGCCATTTCACTCGGCGTCCGTCGCCTTATGGTTTATGGCGACTCAGATTTGGTGGTCAACCAAGTGATGAAGGAGTGGGACGTTAGAAGCCCAGCCATGACTGGATACTGCAATGCAGTGAGGAAGCTGGAAAAGAAGTTTGAGGGGTTAGAGCTCCATCATATACCCCGACTGAAAAATCAAGCGGCTGATGATTTGGCAAAGATAGGTTCCAAGAGAGAAGCCATTCCCAGTGGTGTGTTCTTGGAGCATATCCATACTCCATCAGTCAAAGAAGATCCTTTTACTGAAGAAGCTCCGCAGCCCAAGAGTGCCACAGATCCGACTGAGGTTGAAGTTCCAGCGGTGGTCGACTTGATCATGGAGGCTTTAGTGATCACTCCCGATTGGACAGTTCCATATATCGCGTATATCCTAAGAAAAGAGCTCCCGGAGGACGAAGAAGAGGCTCGACAGATCGTCCGCCGATCCAAAGCCTTTACTGTGATCAAGGGGCTGCTATACAGAGAAAGCGCGACTGGAGTTGGTCAGAAGTGTATAACGCCAGAAGAAGGTCGAATCATCCTTGATGATATCCACTCGGGGACCTGTGGCCATCATGCGTCCTCTCGGACCATCGTGGCCAAAGCATACCGAGCCGGATTTTACTGGCCAAGGGCGAATGAGATGGCAAAGGAGATAGTGGACAAGTGCGAGGGATGTCAGTTTTACTCCAACATGTCACACAAGCCTGCGTCAGCTCTGAAGACCATACCACTCGTCTGGCCCTTTGCAGTATGGGGATTGGATATGGTGGGCCCCTTGAGGACAGGTCGAAGCGGTTTCACGCATGTACTGGTGGCAGTCGACAAGTTCACCAAGTGGATTGAGGCTAAACCCATCAAGAACCTTGACGCCGGTACTTCTGTCAGCTTCATCAGGAACTGATATTCAGATATGGAGTCCCGCACAGCATCATCACTGACAATGGATCAAACTTCGATTCAGAGGAATTCAGAGCATTCTTCACATCTCAAGGCACACGAGTCGACTACTCTTCAGTCGCCCATCCACAGTCGAATGGACAAGCGGAGCGAGCCAATGGCTTGATCCTCAAAGGGTTGAAACCCCGACTGATGCGTGACCTTAAGCATGCGGCTGGAGCATGGGTCGATGAACTTCCCTCGGTGCTTTGGGGTCTAAGGACCACGCCTAATCGGTCGACCGGAAGGACTCCATTCTTCTTGGTCTATGGAGCTGAAGCGGTCTTGCCGAGTGATCTGCTCCACAATGCTCCTCGAGTTGAGCTCTACAACGAGGCTGAAGCGGAACAAGCGCGGCAAGATGCAGTCGACCTTTTAGAAGAAGAAAGGGAGATGGCTCTGATCCGATCGACCATCTACCAACAAGACTTGCGTCGCTTCCACGCCAAAAACGTGAAGAGTCGAGCCTTCCAGGAAGGAGATTTGGTTCTCCGAGTGGATCAGCAGAAACCACATAAGCTTGCTCCTTCTTGTGAAGGACCGTTCATCGTCACCAAGGTTCTCCACAACGGAGCGTACCGTCTCTACAACGTCGAGCACAAAATTGACGAGCCCCGAGCTTGGAACGCGGAGCTACTCCGCCCATTTTACACTTAAGTTCTCACTCGGATGAGTTGTAATAAAAGTACTTCTGTAGTTCATGTTTTGCAAGATAATAGTGTCATAATTTCCCCAATGATTTTTGTCACTTTTATTTGTTCAGTAAAATTTCCCCCTCAGTGGGTGGCTTAGATGCAAATCCGTTTCGCCTAAGTTTGTAAAAAAAAATCCTTACCGAGTGGTGAGCCAGCCTCCCACTCGGGGGCTTAGCTGCGGATCTGTTTCGCCTAAGTTTCAATAAAATCCTACCGAGTGGTGAGACAGACTCCCACTCGGGGGCTTAGCTGCAGTCCAAGTACGCGCTTAAGTTTCAATAAAATCCTACCAAGTGGTGAGCCAGACTCCCACTCGGGGGCTTAGCTGCAGTCCAAGTACTCGCCTAAGTTCAAATACAACGTGCGGTCGCAAGGAGGACGAGGTGCAGGTCGACTGCGACCCTCTCCTCCGAGCTACGCCACAAGTACAACGTGCGGTCGCAAGGAGGACGAGGTGCAGGTCGACTGCAACCCTCTCCTCCGAGCTACGCCACAAGTACAACGTGTGGTCGCAAGGAGGACGAGGTGCAGGTCGACTGCGACCCTCTCCTCCGAGCTACGCCACAAGTACAACGTGTGGTCGCAAGGAGGACGAGGTGCAGGTCGACTGCGACCCTCTCCTCTGAGCTACGCCACAAGTACAACGTGCGGTCGCAAGGAGGACGAGGTGCAGGTTGACTGCTACCCTCTCCTTCGAGCTACGCCACAAGTACAAAGTTATAAAAATCCTACCGAGTGGAGAGCAGACCTCCCACTCGGAGGCTTAGCTGCAGCCCAGTGCTCGCCTAAGTTTTGAAAATCCTACCGAGTGGAGAGCAGACCTCCCACTCGGGGGCTTAGCTGCAGCCCAGTGCTCGCTTAAGTTTTGAAAATCCTACCGAGTGGAGAGCAGACCTCCCACTCGGGGGCTTAGCTGCAGCCCAGTGCTCGCCTAAGTTTTGAAAATCCTACCGAGTGGAGAGCAGACCTCCCACTCGGGGGCTTAGCTGCAGCCCAGTGCTCGCCTAAGTTTTGAAAATCCTACCGAGTGGAGAGCAGACCTCCCACTCGGGGGCTTAGCTGCAGCCCAGTGCTCGCCTAAGTTTTGAAAAATCCTACCGAGTGGAGAGCAGACCTCCCACTCGGGGGCTTAGCTGCAGCCCAGTGCTCGCCTAAGTTATAAAAATCCTACCGAGTAGAGAGCAGACCTCCCACTCGGGGGCTTAGCTGCAGCCGAGTGCTCGCCTAAGTGAATTGGGGAACAAGTCAATTGCAATGAGCACCTCGCTTTAACCTGCAAAAGACATCTCAAACCAAATGCAAGCATATTCAAACGTCAAATCCAAGTTCGGATAAATACCTAACGGAACCGAAAGTGCTCAGGCGCTAGGCCTGTTAAGGTTTGTCGGTTACAAAATCACTCGGCATACCGAGGCAAATTTAAAGTGTCGAGCTCAAGAAGTTTTTTACCCCTCCTGTGGAGGGCTGGAAGGTGCAACAAACTCATCAAGGTCGATTCCATCCGCGATCCGAGTGGCAGCGGCGATGAAAGTCTCCATGAAAGACCGGAAATCATGCTTCTTGGTGTTAGCCACCCGAAGAGCCGCCAACTTGTCCTCTCGTGCATCCTTGCAATGGACTCGGGCCAGACACAGAGCGACATCTGCACCGCACCTGGCAGAAGACTTCTTCCACTCCTGCACTCGACCAGGGACTGTGTTTAGTCGAGTCATCAGAGACTCGAGGTCATTCTGGAGCGTCTCTCTGGGCCAGAGTGCAGCGTCGATGCGGGAAGTAGCGACCTTCAGCCTTGCGAGATAATCAACGACGGCGGCAACACGAGATTTAAGTCGGAATATGTTCATGGCGACCTCATCATTCACGGGAGAGTTGATGGGGTCTAGGTTTGGCTCCAGTCGACTAGTTTCCTCTTCAAAGTTCTGGCAAAATTCTGCAAGCACAGCCGCCGAGTCAAGACAACAGTCGAATGGAAAGTTCACAGTTGAAATACCTGTTTGGTGCAAAAGATTACCTTCGAGCATGAGGAATAGCTTCTTGGTGAGTCCGCCAAGATAAGCCTCCAGATCTTTCTTCTTCCCCACCAACTCACTGGCTTTGTCATTCAGGGCAATCTCGTCACTTTTCAGTCGACTCACATCTTTGTTGGCAACACCAAGAGCAGCTTTCAGATTGGTGTTTTCTTCTTCAAGCTTGGTGACCGAAGCCAACTTCTCGTCTGCGAGCTTGGTCTTCTCTAAAGCTCTCTTCTGCATCTCAGCTAGCTCAAGGTCTTTCTTCTTCTGGGCCTCCTTGACTTTGCCTGCAAAGTTACAGCAAGGTCAGACTTTGAAACAAATGAGGGGCAAAAGCAGTCGTTGAGGCCTCACCAAACATACCTTTAGCTTCTTCCTTTTCCTTCGCCAAATTCTCCTAGACCAGCTTCAGATCAAGCTCGAGTTGGACATGTTTGTTCTCCAACTCGGTGTAACGAGCCGCAAGGTCGCAGGATTTCTACGAAGAACCAATCGACATATGTCAAAGACAAGTCACTCCCGAGTGACTAAAGAAAAATCATACATTTCTAAGACTACAGCCGAATGCAAACATTCAACCGTAGTCTCGGGGACTACACCTAGTGGGTGCACTCAGCGTGCCCCCACTAGTTCTATCAAGAAAGAGTCGACCAGTCGACCAACAACCAAAAAAAACAGGACGTATTCTTCAGACTATAGTCAACTGTCAGCAGTCGACCACAGTCTCGGGGACTACACCCAGTGGGTGCACTCAGCGTGCCCCCACCGGTTTGGGAAATCCATTCGACCTAGTCGAATGAAGGAAAAACTTAACTTATAAAGCCTATGGTCGACTGCCAGCAGTCCACCATAGCCTTGGGGGCTACACCCAGTAGGTGCACTCAGCGTGCCCCCACTAACCCGGAATTCCAATCGACACACCCAGTGGGTGTAGGACAACTACTACGGATTTCAGAAAGAAGAATTTTCAGATATCATATCCAAACAGAACAGGCGATGACCGACTGACCTGAACGTTACTTTGAAGAGCGGAACTGGCGTCATAGGCTGCCTGGCTGGCTTCCCGAATAGCCTTCACCTGCTTCATCATGACTCCCGCCTGGCGTATTGCTTCTTTTGAAGCACTGGCTTGGTCCTCTGGGACGTAGTGGGTCGAGAAAAGTGAAGGATGTGCAGCACTCGACGACGCGGGGTGAGCACTCGCCAACGGCACCGCAAAGGATACGGTAGGTCGAGTGATGTTTCCTCCCTCCGCAACCAGTGTCTCGGGCACTGGCACCTCCTGAGTCACCCTGCCAGCAGACGTTTTCCTGCTCCTCCTTTGCTTCAACGGCTCCTCATCGTCGTCGTCAGGAAGAGTGATAACGACATTAGACGGAGCTACAGAAAAGAATCAAATTTAGAGACCAAGAGCCAATCGACTAAAGACGGGATTATAAGGGTAATACCAGGCTTTGAGGTGACAGCATCTTCCATCTCATGATCGTCAGCCCTGGCCGAGGTATCAGAAGTAGCAGCGCTGCAATTCCAAAAGTCGGTCGGTTGATTCATGAGTCGACTAAGAATGAATTCATGGGAAACAGAAAAAACTCAAGTGACATCATTACCCTGAGATAGTGGGGATCACCATCTTCATCTTCGGCAAGACCTTGGCCGGCTTCGACGGTGCCACCTTGGATTGCTTCGGAGCTTTCTCGGTCGGTGCCGGAGAAGTGGTTCGAGGGCGCTTGGTCGACTGAGCGACAGTTGCGACCCCCTTACCACGCTCGGTCGCAGGGTTATGGACGAGCTTTGAGCGTCTTTCCGAGCGAGGCGGTGCAACTTCCTCTTCCTCCTCCTCTTCTTCCTCCCCATCAGAGTCGTCATCATCATCAGCAGCAGCAGCGTCCGAGTCCCACTCCTCTTGGCTTTCGTCCCCACTTCCTTCCTCCTCGTCAATCGGCGTCTGTGCTCCATTTGGCATTGAGTATAGTTCGGTGATGGCCTGACAGACAGCAAAATAAAGATCAATCGACCAATTTGCAGCGAAAGCAGAATAAGTATGGCAAGATTACAATTGGGAATAAAGTGGGCATACCTTGTCTGGAGTGCTAGAATGGTCGAGTGGCGGAATCCTCCTGGCTCCTCGAGGGTTGTCTTTATTCCCTGTGACCGCGGCCATCCACCTCTCCAGTGTGGCGTCGTCGACTGCTTCTGAATGGACCCGAGTTTCATCCTCGGTTCCACAGTACAGCCACATACAATGGCCTCGGTACTGAAGTGGCTGGATGCGCCGCCTAAGGAAGACCTCCAGAAGGTCCATACCCGTCACTCCTTCCCGAACTAACTGGACTACACGCTCCATCAACATCTTCACTTTGGCTTTCTCCTCAGGGAGCACCTTCGGAGAAGAGGGCTTGTGCGCTCAGTCCATAGAGAACGGAGGGAGACCACTCGACTGCCCCGGCGTCGACTCGTCTTGGTAGTAGAACCAAGTCGACTGCCATCCTCTGACCGACTCAGGAAGGGTCATGGCCGGAAAGGTGCTCTTGCTCCTCATCTGAATCCCCAGACCCCCACACATCTGAATAACCTTGGTCTTATCGTCATCTGGACTCGCCTTTTTCACTGTCTGAGAACGACAAGTGAATATGTGCTTGAACAGACCCCAGTGCGGTCGGCAGCCCAGGAAGTTCTCGCACATGGACACGAAGGCAGCAAGCGATGGAATTTGGATTGAAATGGTGGAGTTGCGCCCCAAAGAAATTCAAGAAACCACGAAAGAAAACACTCGGAGGCAGGGAGAACCCACGGTCGACGTGGGTAGCCAGAAGAACACACTCACCCTCCTGTGGCTGTGGTTTCCACTCGTTCCCCGGGAGCCTCGCTGCCCCGTGGGGGATCAAACCCTCATTGGCCATCTCGATGAGATCCCTCTCGGTGATGGTCGAGCGGATCCAATCCCCTTGAACCCAGCCGTGTGGCAGGCGGGACCTTGACGAGGATCCGCCCCGACTGGTCGCTCTCCCTTTCACCTTCCCCGTCGCCATCGCCTTCTTCGCGCGCTCCAGAGCCGCCATCTTCTCCTTCACCATTGTTGCCGGTGAAGCGTGCGAGGAGTGGTTGGGCGGAGGCAAGAGCAGGCGCGGTGGGCGGAGGCAGAGAGGACAGAAGGAGAAGTGGGGAGGTACTGTTCAAAAAACCCTCGCCGGGCGCACTTTATAAGGGCACTTCCGAGTGGATGACAAGTGGGCCCAGGCAATCCAATCACATCCCAAAACAGTTGCGCGTACGCGATACGTGGCCAAAAAGAAGGCGTGGGAATCGAGGCGTCTATGCCCTATCCCATCCGAGCACCGCGGTCCGCCCCGCTTCGCGCGCTTCCCAAAATTCGGATCCCACAAAATCCGCTAACAGCAGATCGATCTGTCAGACGAGAGATTTTCTGTGATCCGTCGCTCGGAAATTACTAAGTTCTAAAGCTCACTCGACGAGAGAAAATAATGGATCAAGGCGACTGAAAGAAAAGTTGCTGTTATCAACGAAGAGATTATTGGTCCAAGATGATACATGTCCAGAACACAAAAGCAGGTCGGAAATATTATCAACTCCTTCCCCACTCAAACCTCGATCCATTCGGGGGCTAATGATGAAGTCATGTACCTAGGGTAGGGTCATAGGCCTGATCTAAGTGCCCTACCCAAGGACACCCTTAGAAGAAACTGCCTTCCAGTCGACCAAGAGGGACTTCACTCGACGGACTCGAAGGACTCGACCATGAAGACTCACTCGACCACCAGGAGATCAAGAGCCACTCTGCATCCAAACGGTCTGTAATTAAGTAGTCTTTATGGCATTTAGGACACTTTATGTAAGGCGTTACCAGTAACGCCTAGACTTAATGTACTTTAAACCCTGCATTACTGAGGGCCGGAGGGGTCTGGCGGACACTATATAAGCCACCCCCTCCTCAGTGTAAAGGGTTCGCACCCCTGTAATCCATACACACATAATCCACTCGACCGCCTCCGGGCTCCGAGACGTAGGGCTGTTACTTCCTCCGAGAAGGGCCTGAACTCGTACATCTCTTGTGTTTACAACTGCTCCATAGCTAGGATCTTGCCTCTCCATACCTACCCCCCATTCTACTGTCAGACTTAGAACCACGACACTCACAGCACTAGATACAGCTACGGTCGAAGCAGATTGGCTTCGTCGGCTCTTTGAATGACTTGCCGGTGGTTGAGAAACCTGTACCGGGTATCCTTATGAACTGCAACAATCAAACTATGATTACGAAAGTGAATAGCTCAAAGGATAACATGAAGTCATCAAGACACGTTCAGAGAAGGTTAAAGTCTGTCAGAAAAATGAGAAACTCCGGAGTTATTGCATTGGATTATATCCAAACGTCTAAAAATCTGGCAGATCCAAAATATGAGTTGTTCATAGCGGTAACCTATCACGTAATGTGATAGATAACGCATCGAGGGAGATGGGTATGAGACCCAAAATATGAATTGTTCATAGTGATAACCTATTCTTTGTGATCGAAGATCCCGTGAATTAGATGTGGAAGACAAGCTGTTGGTCAACTGGGAGGAGAGTACCCTTACTGTCAAAAAATACCACTCCATGAAGATGCAATACTCTCCTAATCTGCACGGCAGGTTGATGTATATCTTAATGTGTCCTAAGTGGCTCTTTGAAGCAGAGATGTTGTCCTGCAAAACATCTTTTGAAGAAAGCACATATGAGTCTGCTTGTTAAACGTCGCAATCTATGAGAGTAGGGTTCTCTCTAGTAAACTCATGCAAGGTCTCGGAGTATGACGCATAAGCTCCACCCGCGGGGAAGACCCATGGTAGCCACGTATCGGTCAAGGCTTTATGTGAAGCTAGATTCGCAGAAAACTTGCAGTTCAAGGCCCAATCCACTGTTCAAGTTTCTTACTAGTGTACCATAGAGTTCTAGGTGGAAGTTCAACTTAACAGTCTCCACTGCAGTACCGGTATATAAAACAGTGTTTTGGAACCAAAGGCAAATTTTGTGTGCCTCTGGGATCTGGTGGGGGATTGCTGGAATTTTGTCTATTTTGGGCCTAGCCCAATAGCAGTTTCAGAAATTCCTAATAAATCCTAGAGGCCCACGCAGCCCATTCGTGCAAGGCAAGAGCTGGAACTAAAGTTTAGTCCCACATTGCTAGTTTAGAGAGGGATGGACCTCTTTATAAGGGAGGCTCCTTCCCCACTTGTATGAGCATGAGAACAAGAGGGACATCCACGCACGCTCCTCCTCCGCCGCCCGCCACGCCACGCCTCGTCATGGTGCACCGCGCCGCGGGTTGCGGGAATGAGCCGAGCCGGTGTCTAAATTTTTGCCACGCACTACGGGTATACGAAAGGTCACTCGGGAGCTGAAGCTGTCTGTTCGTTTCATCTCCCTCGTTCCCTTCAGCTCCCAGCGCTGCCCTCTCGCCTCATTCTCTTGCGCCTATAAAAGAGAGGTTGCTCCTCTCAGCAAGACGCACCAGAACTACTTCTTCCTCTCGCCACCGGTTCCTGAGCACTGCGCTGCTGCTACGATCTTTCCCATCACGGCTTGCGGCGTGCACCGCTGGTCGGGACAGTAGGCCTCCGAAATCGCACCTTTTGAGTCCTGTACGGGAGAAGGGTGATAAGGTTTTTGGGGAGCGCTCTACGCGACTACTGACTTCTTCGTCACGGCCGCCCCGGACTCCGACGACTACTTCCCCGATGACGACTACTTCCCCGACGTCGAGAACCTTCTCGACGACATGGAGTACACCGACCCCAAGTCCAGTGCCTCTGCTCCTGCTGCTGTCTCGTACGTATTCTTATCTTTCCTATTAGAAGTTCTGCAACAGTTCATTGTTCTAGTGTTTGTCCTAGACATGTTAGGCTCTACTGAATATATGCATCTTGATCTAGTGTCTGCTCTAGAGATCATCGGTTCTAGCTCATATATGCAGATATTATTTACCTTCTCTTTGTCGAATCGAATGGCTTGTTTCATCACTGCTATACTAGTCATGCTTTATCTATTATTTCGGTTAATAAAATCATTTGGTAAATTGCTCATATTTCCAACAGTAACGCACTAGCATCCTGGCTGAAATCAGCGAGCCGAGGATTTATATTTTCTTTGGGTGAACAATCACATGATTTAAATCCAGAATCAGAACCATCACATGATATCGTCCACCCCTCTATGATGAGGAGCTTCAATATATAGGTCCCCGTCCGGTGACGTTTCCAAGTGGAACTTTCTTTAATTGCGATTAGTGGGTGGGAGGTTCACCTGCCCCGGCGCCCCCATGCTCACATCGTATGTGAGGATTTTTTCACTGTAGTACACATGCAAGTGGATGATGCCTCTGCGGAGGACGGCGGGGCTGTCGTACTGAAGTACGTGCATCCATGGAATGTCAGGGTGGCATGCATTAGAAGGAAGAGGACCCCAAGTACTAGAGGAGGAAGTGGCGGCCTGTACTTTGATGCTCCATCTGCAGAGAACAAAGAAAAGCAACATCAAGGCGCAGTTGATGCCATGGGCGGCGGTGAGCAGAACGTAAACCTGCAAGCAGTCTTTAGTACTCTGGATACCTCTCGGTCTTGGGAGAAAGGTGTGATGGCCTGTCATTGGATCATATACGCACAGGGTTTCATAGTCGGACACCTTTGGCCTCGTTCGGCTTGGAGAAAACAAAAATGTAGGAATTAGGAGTAGTATAGGAATTTGATAGAATGGCACTTGTAATCGTAAGGAATTGTCTTGCCTCACTCCTACGCACAAAATAAGCTTTGAATAGATGTGTATATCCCTCCAAAAACATACGAAATGAATAGTGCGTCATAAAAACCTAATAATAAAGGTGCTACTAAATCTTGCGGCACGTCATGGAAATTGCCCCCAAAATTATAAAATATTACCCACCAGTGCCACCTATAGGTCATAAAAAGAATATTTCACACAGGGAATCCCCCGCATGGGCCGGCTCCTGCAGTAGAGACCTACTATTCTGCGCTCTGCGCACTGCTGGGAAAAGACGCAGCGCGCCTGTTCGGGCCGGTTCATGTCCGGGCGGCCGGTTTTTTAATTTCTTTTTATATTTCTTATTTTATTTTACCTTTTCATTTTTTCTGCTTTATTAAATAACTTGGGCCTGCAAAAAGGATCCGGAAATTAAAGCGAATGAAAAATTTGAACTCAAAGGTTTAATAAATCATAAAATGCTTTGGATTAAAAAATGTTTGCAATTTTATAAAAAAAATTGCTTATTGAAAACATGTTCAAAATTTTGGAAATGAATGTTCGGGAATCAAAAAAGTTCACCAAATTGACAAAGAAATCACCAATTCAAAAAATGTTCATGAATGAAAAAATATCCAAAAAATTACAAAACTTTTCATGACTTTATTCATAAAAAGTTCGCTGATTCAAAAAATGATCATGCATTTCAAAATTGTTTGTTAAATACTAAAAAATGTTTGCGAAATCAAGAAATGTTTGTGAATTTCAAAAATTGTTCCATTCTAGAAGTGTTTGCCGAGTCACGAATATTATTCAAAAAATGTTCACAATATTTTTTTTGCAATGAGTATAAAATGTTCATGAATTCAAAAAATGTTCTTCATTTGAGAAAATGTCTGAAAATTTGTAAAAATGTTACTGAATTTGTAAAATGTGCATGATTTTAATTATGTTCATGAGCTTAAAAAATGTTCATTATTTCACGAAATTGAGAGTGATAGTTTATCTTGTTGATGCACGAAAATACGATCATGGCCATTGGAAATTATGTTTTTTTTCTCCCGTTGCAACACACGGGCCCTTTTGCTAATTGTTCTTTCCAACCAGTGTCAGATATGTACCAAGTTTGAATTGTATGTTTTCATGACTTCATTATTAGGGTTAGACTTGTACGATAATTGCCTTTTTTTTCTGTACACTCAATGAAACATGTTTTCCTGAATAAGGGGTGCAAAAAAGAGACGATTACATAGACCTGGAAATATAGCAACATGCATGTGGAATTGTTTTGTTTTTCTAAATATCTAGACATGATTTTAGTTTTCTTTTTTCTTTAAATTCCGTGTTGATGGGAGACCGAGCCCCAAATCACCACGCTCTGCTCTGTTAACACTGTTCCCGTGGAGGCCCAACAGCAGCCCACTCCGAATACTGGACCGTGCCGCAGAACTATCAACCGTGCGTGGAAGACCAACCAGAACGTTACCGGCTTGGAGTGGGTGAACTATGGCTCTGGTATAAGAAGTTGGGATCCCAAGAGGAGAGTAATAAAAAATCGATCAGGAAAGGACGGTGCCGGCTACCTACTTCCCACCCTTGGCTCTGAACTAATCCCCTTCTTGCTGTCGTGTTTTAGCACACTTATGCTTGTATCCTCATTGTAATCAGACAATTTGCCTACTCTGTTCCACCAATTCGAGCGACAGGAATAGAGATCCTGCTGAGTAGTTAACACTTGGTATATTAAGCCAGCAATTCTTCCTTCTTGTGCATCATCGAGAACCGTCCACAGAAAGCATATCGACTACATCGGGATGCGATGGAGCCCGTCACGAAGGCGGATATCATGGAGCTTCTCAAGCATCTCAAGGTGGAGTTCAGGGAGGACGTCAAGACCTCAGTCGTGGCAGAGTTCAGCCACTAGAAGCCGATGATCAATGCACATATCACCCAATATATTTTTGGAACTTTCCAAATCAATTTATGTGCTCATTCTCTCATTTCTCTAGTGATCTATACGTGTAGCTAGTGTCTGCTTTGTGGTTTTCAAGTACTAACAATAAAATGGTTAAGGGACTAATGTATTTGTGAGTGTACACGGGAGAATAGTCCCTGAAGATTTGGTTTAACCATCATAGATAACCCCTAAAATTCATGGAATACATAGAGAAATTGGTGTACCCTTAAAGAAATAGCCCAAATAATTGGAAAATGAAGACTTTGTCTTCTAATAGTTCTTTTTCTTCTTACTGAGTCATAGGGAACACCGTATTATTAACGGGGTCTGGGTGATACACCATATTGTTAACGAGTCATAGGGAACCTATCCTATTTCTTCGAGTGAAGACTTCTAAAATCTCATGCAGTAGAGTTTATTTTCTTCAGCTTTAGAGATGAAGTTCTTTGAGACGCACTATCGACAATGTCCTCACTAAGCAGTTAGGAAATTGCCAGTGTGGTTTTTCTACCGTGAAGAAATTGACAGTTTGAATGTTTGGAACGTTGCTGTGAGAGTGCCAATTGGCAGGTGTATCCGACCCTATCAATGGTCAGATTGGAAGGGCCTTATTGGTCATTTCACCTTGGGTTGCGGCCGGGCTATAAATATCTATCCCCGAACATCATTTGGTGGTTAGCTGTTCCGAGTTATTGCATGACTAGTGTCATCTAGAAAAATCCATCCTATGATCTTCTAAGAGGTTAGGCATTATGTTGTAAGCATCCAAGAGTCAATTATTGATTGCCAGGGAACGAGTTTGTGAAGGTTTCTAAAGGCTCCCTTGGAAATTTAACACGAGTGATTGAGAAAGGTCTAAGTGATCTTAGATCAAGGAGAATAAGGTGAAGACTTTGTCTTCTGAATTAAATCTCAGCCTCTTCAATCGGACGTAGAGTTGTCACATCAAGTCGAGCTCGTCAGTAGAAAGCCAATATCTGTTTTTAGTCCTCAGCACACCCACGCATAAACTGTTCACCAAATGCAATTCATATATCTGTGCCACTACAAGGCAATGGGATCCAATGACAAATAAAATGTAATTGCAATGGAAGTTATCTAATTCTAAAGGAATAAAAGAGGCTACGATATAGCATATACATCATAGCCGCGGCCGCCCCCTTATTTGGCATTACAATTAATTAGGATTTCCTCATGTCAATACAGAGTCTTTATTGTCGATCGATGCCATCACTAGAAACTTTCTTGCTTCTTAGTTGTCATCGATATGCATGATTGATATTGCAAATTCTTGTCCAATAATAACTCTGCCAGAGAATATACTATGCTCTATAAGTTTCCAGTCATAAGAAATCACAACATTAATGAAAATATTTGCGCATATATTAAATATGTCGTTACTATATATACTAGATGATACCCCGCTCGTTGTTACGGAAATATTTTGCAACATATTTCAATGTGATTCATTGTATGAAACACGAATATTTGAAGTAATAACATAAAAAAATCTAAAACTAAAAATACAAATAATTTATTATGTTTCATTACTATATAAATGTTTAATAAATATATATACCACAATAGAATGAAAATTCTCATGTATGTTTGTATGTTGAGATGGGTCACTTTTTCCATGCATATCATGATGAAGTGGCATGCTTGCATGTTGGGAGAGATATGGTAGTGTAGTTGGGCCTTTTCTCATGGATGTTCTGTGATGATGTGGCATGCTTGCATGTTCAGAGAAAGAGGGCTAGCTATTTAGGTATAGAAGATAGAAGATAAATGTTTGGGAATCAAAACTTTGTTAAAAGTATATGATACTCCTCCGGTTTTTAAATGTAAGATCTTTTAAGATTTCAATTTGGACAACATACCGATGTATGTAGACGTGTTTTAGAGTGTAAGTTTACTCATTTTGCTCCGTATGAGGTCCATATTGGAATCACTAAAAGGTCTTATATTTAGGAATGGAGGGAGTATGTGGCTACTATATACAGATGTTTGGCAAGCTTGGTTGCTGGCTGTCAGCTATTTAATTAGCTTCAATTATATCATTGTTTCCACATACAAGGCATTGGCAAGGAAGCAATTAATATAAGCTCTTACGTGGTAAAAAGGTATTAAAAATGCTAGCTAGGACTCGTACCTTCGTGAACCCACCAAACAACACCCAAGACTGTGAACATGTCCCAAATCATCACTTCCACTCCACATGCCACCGCCAATGTTAACAATTCTCTCCAACCTGAGGTGGAGGAAAATGGTTAGACAATTGAGACAATACAATAGATGTGAGAAATGTATGCATGTATGCCTGAAAAGTAGGCACCCTATTTGTGAACATTTAATTATCAGTGAAATCCATGACATCAATATTTTTTATCTAAAGGGAGGATCTTGATCCATTTAATTCACAATCTGATAATAAATTACCGGAAATCAGTTGAGCTCCACACATGAACAATGTGAGTTTTTGATCCTGTAATCAGATACGGAGCATCTGGAAGGGAAACGACAGATGTAACTGGAGACATAGTTTCCAGTGTATGAATGCAGGACTTGTTCTGCAAGTCCCATATCTGATTTGATAAAAATAGTATGAGTTATAAGAATTAGCAATGTTATGTGGGATACACTACATTACGAGTGTGGGGTTCAATGAAAACCCGCATATATGTATATATACTTTACCTTGGCAGTACAATCATCAGAACCAGTGATCAAATACTGTCGACCATCACGTGTGAAAAAATCAAGGCAGTTCACACCCTTGGAATGCCCAGGGAGATCATATTCTTGGCAACCGGAATCAAGGCTCCAAATCTGAACATCAACCAGATATATAGGAGTTGAGGTCTATTAGTAAACCACGTCTTACGTCAAATCTTAGAGAGAAAAGGAGAATGCCGTGTCAGACCAGACCTCTGCATTTGCACCATACGCCGCACTCGCGAAACTGTTGGCGTCTTGTGGGTTAAATGCAACTTTATTTGCGACACAGTCAAAATCGTGTGCGCACTGCCAGCCCTTGTCCCAGTCCCAAAGCGTCATGCCCCACCCTGATGAAAACACATAGGGCTTGCTTGAATGAACGGCTAGTGAATCAAAGCTGCTTGCACTGAAACTCGTGATCTTTTGCGGTTCTGTTACAAAGTCGCAGTGGTACACATGGACGAAGCCATCAGATGTCCCAGCCAGCACCCACTGCTTCCTTGCAACAAATTTAATGGCATCTGCAGTGAAACCAATTGATTACGAATGCATCTCAATGGCTTTATACGTACATGATAGTATCACGATGCGGAAAAAAGAAGTCTTTTTTTACGCTATCAAGAAGAATGCTTAGTGAGAAAGGAGTTGGCCGGAAAGAATGCCTATAGGCTCTTGCTCTGAGACTTCAAATGAGTCCATTGGTTCGTGCAGGCCAGTAAATGCAAACGACAATGTTAGTTCGATGCCTTCAAAAACGTAATACATTTTCATTTGCCAACATACTACAAAATTTTTTCTCAGATGATTGCTGCCTACACTTGTCCCAGCATGATCGAGCCTTTTTTTTTGTGATGACCAGTTAAATTTTGCTCACCCCAGCCTACAGTACATAATCGAAATAGAGAACTACAATTATTGATAAAAGACATCAACTTGCCTGCTTCTGATAGTTCCAAGTGTGAATGTTTCCTTTGGAATCACCTGCTATAATCCTGTGTAACAACTAATATGGATATTATGTATATTGTAGAGGATAATGGCATCCTACACATTCACTTGAACATATTAACTGGAAGAAATATGTTATATATATTAACTCACCATGGCTCTGTTGGATGAGCATCCAGGGAACATATCAAGTCAATAATATACATCCCTGCTGTGATCTGATCCAACAAAACACCTAGTCAACAATAATTCAAATTAAGTTGCACTGACGATCTATGTATATATGAAAGAGAAAAGAAACCATGGTACCTTTATTATTGGCCGTATTGGAGACTAATATGTGCAGTACGACAAGCAAAAAGCAAAGGAATGGAAATTTAGAGAGACACAATCAAACCCTTGTACAACATAACCAGCTGTCAGTTCTTGAACCAAAACTCACCTCATGCATCGTGTACCCCATCTCTCCTTGTGGAGTATAAACAGCTTTCAGTGCCACCTCATGCACCGCATTCCCCATCTCTTTGGCTTCCTTGAAAAATCCATCGCACTCGGCCTCATCTTTGAATTGCACGAGGTATTTTTCACCCGATATAGTGCTCTGCAGGATGTTACCGTAGTCCATTTCATTATCTTTGGCTCTCACAAACAATGTGCAGGTGGCTCTGGAAGGCACAATGCCGTGCAAATGCCGGTTATCGCACCGCCTGCCCTTGTCAATAAGTTTGAATGCCACATTTTTGCTTGTGTTGTTTGTTAGGTGCAGTGGGCACATGATATAGTCATCGTGGTCGTCGTCGTCATTGGGTTCAGATGGGAAGCGGAGCTCCAGTGGGTGAACCTCAAGAATAGGTCGCTCGCTGGTGGACCCTGTGATTTCCTGCTCAATAGATAAAGCATTGGATAATAATCTAGTGAACCTCAGGGTTTAAAGGCACTACACGTGCAGAATATTACTCCTCCCATTAAAGATAAATCGCATATTATATTGGATTAGGACAACTTTTTCATTAAAAAAATCACACTAGCATGTAGTTTCTGCGATAGAAAATCCTAACCTCAAATAAGTACTTTCGGGCACGAATCAAGCAACATAAAAATTATGAAAAGTGCACGGTCAACATAATCAAAATAAAGATCGAAAAGAAGTAACCCCGACATGCACCATCCACACAACAGGCCGGTGTGAAAGGAGATGCAATACTTCATCGGCTTCTCCGGCACAGCATGACATCGACACATTGTCAACACCAAAATATTTGGGTTTCTGTAATTTCTACAGCATGCACCGGCCGGTCAATGCACACAGGGGTTACTTCCCTGTTGACCGCTTCTACCTCCTCCTAACCCATCCCTCCAGCACGCTAACCTCCACTCTCTCACTCTCTCTCTCTCTCCTTGCCCAGGTCTTGCTTCCAACGGCAAGAAGCCAAGCCCTGGACCCTGGTCTCACTCTACTCTGTTATCACCGTCGTTGCTGTCGTGTGCACTACGTTACGTCCACCATGCGCTGGGAATCTGCCTATATAAGGCACCACGAGACTCACACTTTCGCCCTCATCTCTCCTCCTCTATCATCCTCCCCCGACCTCCCATTGTTCTTCTTTACCTTGTCTTCCTCCTCTGCGATGATTAAATCTAAGGACCTTCAAAAGAAAAATTCGTCGCCACTAGTAATTCCTTGGCAAATTCATCTCACTGCTAACCTCTAGTCCTTCCTCGTGACCGACCCCCCTCCCACTGCTTACAGAGAATCATAGTCACCGATGAGACCCCACATCGGAGATTTTTCTCTGTACATACCTTACATAGCACCGCAAAACCACCTCCGTCAATTTCCTGCTTATCAGGGAAATCATTTGTAATTTCTGCCAAAATTGATAATGGATGGGCCTTGGGCTCCGATGCTTCATCAAGTAGCATGCTCTCCAGGTCACTTCTTGTGGTACTAGGTTCGTGATCCATTGACGAAAAAGGGTTTCCCCCCGCTTTGTATTCCAAAGCAACCAACCGAAACATCCAAGGATAGGTGCTGGGGCGGAAGCAGCACAGACACACCCAAAAGAAACGAAAGAGAAACAACAAGAGAAAAGAATGCCGACAACGGCGGATCGACGGAAACGAAGAAGCTTCACGACCACTGCGCCCACCGAAGATCTCCCACCAAGCTCCAAGGCTCCGAAGCACCGGTACCAATCAGCACCTCCAAGAAGGACCGCGACGAAGACGACGCTGCTGCCAAGGGTTTCCCCCAGTACACGACGAGGCGAGAGGAAAGGTCGCCCCCGACGCCCTCCAGGAAGGTCCGGCGGCACCCACCGGCGTCGCCGCGTCGGGGTCGGACAGGCCGACAGGGGTTTCCCCCGATCCCAACCTTCACCTCAGGTGCTCCAGAGCCTGCCACCAAACCAACCACCATCTTGCGCCACCATGGTCAAGAAGCCTCCACGCCGTCTCACCACGGCACCACGAGGTAAGGTCTGCACAACAAGGGATAGGAGCCGGGACTAGGGGCCGCAGCATCGTCGGCACGCGGGAGGGCACAACCTCCACCGTCAACGACGGTAGCCGACCGGACACACTAGCAGGAGCCTACCAGGCCCGTGTGCCCACAGGCCCGGCCGGGAACTCCATTCCCGGACAGCTCCCGCCATCGCGCTGCAGCAGGCACGCCATCGGCATCGCCGCCCCCCATCCGAGCCGCTCCTCCTCCTCACCGCACATACGACGACGAAGCCACGCCAGGGACCGGCCCGCTAGGACCCAGATGGGGCCGGGAGGGCCCAGATCTGGGCCGGGGACGCGCCGCCGGCCACCGCACGCCACCACGCCGTCCTGCTGCCAAGGGCAGCACCGCCAGTTGTCCATTAGTACCCAGCTATGAAAATACACCCCAGTTGTCCTAGGTTCGTGATCCATTAGTACCCAGCTATGAAAATACACCCCAGTTGTCCTAGCTTTAAGAAAAAGCATACTGATTAGGAGAATATTATGTGGCCCGTAGCTAGAACAAACTCGATTCCCCGTTCAGACATATGTACAGAAGAGAGATCATCTTCCATTATGCAAATAGCTTAAAAAACTTTCATGTCTAACAGAAACATAATCCATAAATATCCTAGCTCTTATTTACTGGACAAAGAAGGTAGGCAACTAACATGTTGGCAGCAAACTGATAGCAAATAAGCATGCATGAAGCTGCGGTATGATGAAACAGAGCATCATCCTAAACACAGTTAATCAATAAACGATGTATAAAGGAAAATCATCTATGGAAATCACCTGTAGAGAAGCCCTGCAGCCGCCTAGTCTTGTGAAGCTTATATTATGAGGGAGGGGATGTGGTATATCATAGCAGAGAGGTACTGTATTGAGATCTAGATCTGCATCCAAATATGATTAAATTACTCGCTTTGACGGAGATAGTTTAGCTAATCTGGCTGGATGCATCTTTAAGTACGAAATAATTGAGCTGACTTTCGGATGTGTTCATCGACCGGGTCGGAGGCTGCTCTCATTTTCCAAAAAAGAAATTTGAGTTGACTCTAGACATGTGTGATGAATGTTTAATGAAAGCTGCGTTTCCATATATGTACAGCGAACTAATTATAGTCTGACTCTAGTCTAGACATGTAATGAATGTGTAATGACAGCTGCAACCCAATATACATACTGCTAATTATAGTCGATTTTACAATCTGGACATGTGAAAGCATAATGCTAGCAGCATATCCTAGCCATATGCATACGCATAAGGATAAGCGCCAAAGGTTCACATTTTAGCTCTTCGTGACTACACAAGTCAAGACATTATTGTTTAAAGAACGAGCACAGCGAGTCAGCGACTAAGCACTTTCTCTTTATTTTATATACATGTACATCATTCCACTCTTCATTCATCTAACTATATGGATCTGGGCACGATGCCCCTTGGGTTGCTAGATTTAAAATGCCGACCAATTGCCCTCTGATTTTTGAGAAAAACTTGCATCTATTCATCATATATATCAAGGCCAATTGCCCCTTCAATTTTTTTTAGGAAGAAGGATTAACCCCGGCTTCTGCACCAGAGTGATGCATGAAGCCTCTTTCTTAAGCCAAGTGACCGAAGTGTCTGTGATCCAGAACAAGCTCAAACGGAGTTGAATAAAAAAGTAGAAAATGCCACAACCGGCGAAAATAGAATGAGATGACTAAACACCTATCCTATTGCTGGATTGCCGGTTGTAGATATCGCGAGCTACTATTTTCCATCAGGCAGACCCAGTAACCAAAGGCTCCTGTCTTCCATATAAGGGAGTAACGACCACATACGGATCTAAGCAGTGGCCCTGTAGATAACCTACAAAAAAATTATACGAGTTTGTCCGTTAAAAACCATGTCATTTCTACAGTTTCATATAATCCAAAGTAATGCACATACTCCTATCCGAATATGCCTCGCAATATTTGTCTCTACTCCATTTAGTCATGTCCCAAATAACGTGTGAATACTATTTGGAGTAGAAAGGTTATATGAACTGAGCGCCATAAAAGTTTAGCCAACGGACAATCGAGAAAGAGATGTTTGATTGTTTCATCTTGATCACAAAAGCTACATCTTTGACTACCGTCCCTATTATGTTTTGCCAAGTTATCCTTAGTCAGAACCACCTCCTTGTGAACAAACCACATGAAGACTTTGATTCTTATTGGGACCTTGATCTTCCAAATATGTAGTGATTATGGAATGGGACCAAAATCAATTAGGTCCAAATACATAGATTTCGTTGAAAAAATCCATTTGTAGTTAATTTCCAGTGAATACTATCAAACTCATCAGAGAGGTTCACATCCATCAACCTTCTGACGAGGTGTAGCCATGCTTCCCATTGTCACCTACCAAAGATCTCCATAATTGAACATTTAGAGGGTTGGACTATAACACTGTAGCAACATAAGCCACCTTACATTGTACAATGTTATAAAGAGATGGATATTGTTTCGGCAAAGGCATTTTCCCTAACCACATATCCTCCCAGAATCTCGTCGAATTACCGTCTCTAATGGTGAATTTCGTTCTATAGAAGAAAGCTACTTTCGTTGTCATCAAGCCCTTCAAAAACGGTGAATCATTGGGTCTCACGGTAACCTGGGCCATGGTCTTAGATTGTAAGTACTTATTACGTAAAATTTATACTCACGTGTCTTTTGTCTCCACAAAAAGTCTGTACATCCATTTACTGAGCAGACATCTGTTCTTTACCTCTAAATTCTCAACCCCAAGACCACCCTGGTCCTTCGACCTACAAATGATGTCCCATTTAGTAAGCATGTACATCATCTTTATTTCATCACTCTGCCAAAAGAATCGAGATTGATAGAAGTCCAGTCTTTTTCATACCCCAACATGTACCTCAAAGAAGGACAAGAGTAATATTGGCAATACTCGTGAGCACTGAGTTTATTAGTATTAGCCGACCTCCGTATTACATAAGCTTGCTCTTCCAGCACCTTAGTTTCTTTCAAATCGATCTTCAATACACATCCATTCCTTGTTAGACAACTTGCAACGGTGAGTTGGTATTCCTATATAACTAAACGGTAGGGTACCCATTACACATCCAAACTGTTGTTTATAGGCCTCACTACTGCAGGAATGCCTAGTAGTGGCGGGCGCCAAATGACTAGTAGTGGAGAGCCAGGCTCCCATGGGAGCCCGTCACTGTCTTTTCTGCCACTGCTATAATGCCATCAGTGGCGGACGGGCTTCCGCCACTGTTAGAGCCTATCCAGTGGCGGCGGTCCTACTTTCCTGCCATTGATATATGTTACCAGTTTTGGCGAGCCGTACCTAACACCTGCTAGAACTACCTCTTCAGCCTCCAGCCATTGCACCAACTGATACACATCACAGGATACAAGTAACCACATTACAGCATACAACTAATGTAAGCAATCGTGCACATTATGTTTAACATAGCAACAATCTAAACTTCATACAAATAGATGTACACATTAGTGTACAACAACTCATGTCGCATCATTCATACATACACATACATGCAAGACCTCATGATAATAATAATACCATAATGACAATGAGGTGGATAAAGATAATCAAATTATTTACTCGTTCACTTGTCCACACTGTCGGCGTCCTGGGAACGGGGGTACCCAGACTTGCCTGCCTGCGGCTCAACGCGTGGCTCCATTGACGGTCTGGTACGGCCCAGCTTCAAGCATCAACAACTCAAGACCCTCGCGAGGGGCCAAGCCACGCGAGGCGGACAACACCATGACCTCCCTTGGGGGCTGCCTCCCCAGGCTGGCTCCCGAGGAGCGGAGATATCTATGCAAGTTGCACCCCGCGAGGTTCATATGACGTGAGCCATGACGACCAGGGCAGGCGGGCGCCAGTGGGCGCCGTGTACCAGTTTCCTCTTTGGTGCTACGGAGGCAAGCGCAGGCACAGAGTCCCGAGGAATCAAGCAAAGATTTTCATTCAGGTGCAACAAGACCAAGACCACCGGGACGACAGGGTGGAGGTCATCACGGAGCCCACCGCGGCGTCACAACCAGAGGCTTTTGCAGGCGAAGACCACTTTTTCAGGATAGCTTGTACTAGATGTCCCCCTTCTTCGAATTCGGCCATTGTGGGATCCCTTCCCGCCTACATTTGGGAAGAGGACCAATGCCACTATAAATAGCACTTAGCCACCACCATATAAGGCACGAATCATTCAGATCATCCTCACACCCACCAGCTCATCGAACACAAGAACAACTCACCTCCTGAGGCTGTTCCACCACTGTACTAGTTCATCCTCAGTCCCTCGAGGCAATCCACGACAAAGCTGGAGTAGGGTATTACACCGCAAGGTGGCCCGAACCAGGATAAACTGCTGTGTCTCTTGTTCACTGGGTTCGTCGAGCTAGGCCGTGGGATCGTTGAGAGGGCAGACTGGGGAGGACGAGTTCTTCGCACGCACCCCAGAGTTCGGACCTCTCAAGGCTCTGCGGAACCCTGAATCCGACACACACGGTCTTGCATACTTCATAGTTGTTTTTCTCTTTGCGGACATAATTGATATAATGATCCGCAACTTCTCTGCGGACATAGTTAGCATAATGACCCTTAACTTCTTTTTTTAGTCTTATATCCTTTATAGCAGCTATTTTTGTAACCGTCCACTTGCTCGTTGCATATCTCACATGAATCTTAAATTCCAGGATTCCTCCCAGTGTACATCACATACCAGTTTCACTTCATCTACCTAAATAAATAAAGAAGCCAATTAGTTCCATAGTTATCCAATCACCTAGAGCAAAGTCACATCTTAATCTTCATAGCATCGTAGATGATACAAATCACCACGTTGCATAGTTCGTTAGTAGTTCGAAAGCAAAAGTTTAGCTCCATCATAGCAACTTAGAACTTAAGTTCACATGCATCAATCATATAGATCACATGAAAACAGTGCAGTAGTTATTCAGCTCCATCTTGAGCTATCCTCCCCTTTCGTCATCTTCGTGATCTCCTCTTGGGTGGTCCTCGCAGCTTCAACGGCTGCTCACGCACTCTCCGCGGCTGCTTGCACACTCGCAGCGGCTACTCTAGCACTTGCAGCGGTTGCTCTAGCGCTCTCAGAATATGCCTGAACGCTCTCGGAGTATGACTGAGCGCTCTGCGTGCCTGCTCGAGCACTCTCGACATAGGCGAGCACCATCTTGGTGTACTGGGACACCCTCGTGACGATGTCTACGACAGTAGGTATTCTGTATATGGTGTAGCCGTGTAGGAGTCCTAACGAGGCGTCTTGGCTTCTTCAGCTAAATCAAATTAAACAATTTGACATTTACATAAAACATTTAGACAAAAGCAGCATGACCTTTGATAGAAATTGAACATATTGAGTGCCAGAAATTAAGCGAAACGGAACTTAATCAAGAGATCAGGTCAATGCATGTAGTTGCGGGTGCAGGTCGTCGCGGCCGCCGCGTACTCCTTCAATGTATTGCGCTCCCAGACGGGCCAGTTGCCGCTCTACTAGGTCTTCGATGCCTCAATGCAAAAAAAAGAAGTCTTCGGTGCCTGCATGTAGTACGTAGGCAATTTTTGCCATGCATCACCTACATAATCAAGAGATCAGGTCAACGCATCAACACTCTCTCCAGCAAGGTGCATCGCAACACTTCCCTGCTGCTGCCACCGATGCTCCACGAGCGACCAGTTCGCAGCAGGCTACTTATAGCAAGGGCGCTCTCTCTGTCAAGCTACAACGCGGCACTCCATGGCAGCGCCGACGGCCGGCGACGAAGCCATGGCAGCACAGCGCGACGCGGCGAAGCTTCATTGCAGCTCCGGCGAAGCTACAATGCAGCCAGCGAAGCTCCATTGCAACTCCGGCGAGGCTACATTGTAGCGCCAGCTATGCTTCCGAAAAACCGGCGTTGCTCCGGTGCAGCTTCAAGGCAACGTTCCCGGAGTCGCAGTGCCCCCATCGTTGGAAATTCGTCCTCAGGATCGATCACATCAGAATAACACGAATGCATGTGCACAAGAACTGATAGCCAAAGGTGCGTCTCTGCAGCTTCTAATTCCTCTCTTTATTGCTTTTTTGTTTTCTCCACACGGTGTTACAAACTCACGCCGACACCCAAATATATACAGGCTCACGCCACGAACACAGACTCCTATTTCCTAACCTACATGGACTAGTAGTAGGAAAGCTAACCCAAGCTAACCATCAATTCTAATCCCTGTTTTAAATAGCGCGCTATAGCTCCGCTATAGCACGTTATAGCATTTAGAAAAGGTCCTGCTTTAAGGTTCTTTTGTCCAAACACAAGTGCAAACATTTTAGATAGCGCGCTATAGCACCGCTATAGCACACTATAGCATTTAGAAGAGGTCCACCGCTAAGAGTCTTAGCGCGCTATTTAAAACTTTGATTCTAATCCATCTAGTACTACTACTCTTGACCGGACTAATATTGACTTACCTAATCTAATCACACGGCATGCTACTAGTACTACTCCTGGTGGGACTAGCATTGTAGAACCTCCCACGTGTACAACTAGCATAGCACTTGCCTAACTCTAGTTTGGATTACTTTAACACCCGTCAGCCGCTCGCCGCGGTCACCGTTGCAGCGCCGACGACGCTCCGTTGCACCACTGGACAGCCTCGACATAACTTCATTGCAATACCGACGCCCGCCCCCCCTCTACGCGAAGCTCCATAGGCGGCGATGGGTGTCGCGACGCAGCATGGCCGCCATGGCGGAAGCTCCGACGCAACGCATGGTGATGATGACAGAAGCTAAGATGCAGTGTCGGCGGCCATGGCGGATGATGCGACGCAGCGCGTGGTGACGACGACGGAAGCTGAGATGCAGCGCCGGCGTCCATGGCGGATGCTATGATGCATGCGCTCATTGCAGCTCCGCCGCAGGGGACTTGAAGCACCAGCAGTGTTGCCTCAAGGTTGCACCGCAGAGTTGTGCATGGATGAGTTGCTGCATCGCTGCACCAACGGTCGTCGTCGGGCGTCACATCACATCGCCGGCACTGCCGACGAGCGACCGCCTCCCCCATGCGTGTGTGTCGCCTCCATGGAGTTGCAGGCTTGCAGCACCCGTCGCGGTGCCGCATGGGGCTCCACCGTCCTTCATTATGCAGCGGGATGCAACAGGGTGGTTGGCGCTGTCACCTTCTGGTTCGCTTCCATGGACTTGTCATGTTTTGCGTCGCCATGGAAGCCTCTCTACGAACAGAGACGGGGAATAACGGGTGGTGGAGAGATGACGCGAAGGAATAAGGCTGCAGCTGGGAAAGCGGTGGATGGGCCCGCATGACACATATCGATCAATGCGCTTCGTTTATCTTTCCTTGTTATCATCTGGTAGATTCTAAACATTTTCCAAAATTTATTCTAGATTCTAGTTAGAAAGGTTTGCTGTTCTACAAAGATTTGAACTTCAAGCATATTCTGTGAGAGGAACAAAAAAATGTACTTGTACAAATCACGATGCAGGAAATGAATGGCTAAATAAGGACCTGAATGCAGGTGCTCTAAAACATGTTTTCGGCATCCGCAAAAAAAATGTTTTCGGAGTGGAGACGGCTGACAAATCAGACTCTGCTGGTAACCGCAATCGAACAAGTTGAGCGATCAGCCGGAGCAGAGCAGAGCGATCCGGCGGAAGTATGATCGTGGAAGCAAGGACAGAAGAGCGTGCACGAACATAACATACAGGTACAGCTAGCTAGCTAAACATCCATCCATTGGTGCACATGCGGGCGTTCGTGGATGTAGAAGTGCATGCTCTAGCCAATGCAACAAAAAGACCGAACTGAACAACAGTGGCGTTAACATGATCGTCGTGGGCATGGTGAATTGGTGACCCGCACGTACGTAGACATCGATCTCTAGCTACATGCATGCATGGTGACCGGCGTAACCTGCTCACCAGACCCTCGCAAGTCCGACGGCGAGTCGGTGACGTCCTCATAGTCCATACCTTCTGAGGGAGTCCTGGATTAGGGGGGGTCCGGATAGCCGAACTATCACCTTTGGCCGGACTCCTGGACTATAAAGATACAAGATTGAAGACTTTGTCCCGTGTTCGGATGGGACTTTCCTTGCCGTGGAAGACAAGCTTGGCGATACGAATATGTAGATCTCCTACTATTGTAACCGACTCTGTGTAACCCTAACCCTCTTCGGTGCCTATATAAACCGGAGGATTTTAGTCCGTAAGACGAACAACAATCATACGATAGGCTAGCTTCTAGGGTTTAGCCTCTGTGATCTCGTGGTAGATCTAGTCTTGTACTACCCATATCATCAATATTAATCAAGCAGGAGTAGGGTTTTACCTCCATCGAGAGGGCCCGAACCTGGGTAAAAACATCGTGTCCCTTGTCTCCTGTTACCATCCGCCTAGACGCACAGTTCGGGACCCCTATACGAGATCCGCCGGTTTTAACACCGACATTGGTGCTTTCATTGAGAGTTCCTCTGTGTCATCGCCATAGATTGGGAAACCAGGTTTGACATCCCGAATTTTTGGATTTTTTTGATTTTTTAGGAATTTTTTATGAATATTTTTTGTATAGGGGTGCGGAGCACCCGAGAGCTCCTGTGTATTTTCCTTTTACCTGCTTGCTAATTTATGAGCACTGTTTGCTTCACATGATACCATATGTTCAGTGTTCGCCCAATCGACCATTCTTATAATGACTTTTCAATATTTCAAATTTATTAGTATTATACTCAGGAATTATCTGTGTTTGATCCAAAAATAACATATTTTTTCAGCCTACAAAAAATAGTAAACACACCTGCTTTTTCATAGTGGCGCCGTTAATCTGTAAAATCAAAATGAAATAGCAGTATACATGTATACTCATCTAAAATGCTTTGCCTTTTAGATTTTCGAGCGCCTGCTAAAAGAAAAATGCATTACGCCTATTTTTTCCCTGCCTGCCTTCTTCTACTTATTTTCTTCACCGAGTCACTTGTTTCAAAATATAACCATGCCCCTTATTTCCTATAGCTCATCGACCTTCTCAGGGCCGAGACGGCGGCCCTCTCTCTTAATTTATCGCACGCACCGAACTCTATCTTCTCTCCCTTGGATTCGTCCACTCACCCCCTACGCCCCATCCCCCTCCCCCTCCTCACCCCGTCCACCCACGCCTCCCTCCTCTCTCTCTCTCTCCTTATCTCACTAGTAGAAAAGCACATATTAGACCCGGTTCGTAAGGGCCTTTAGTCCCGGTTCATGAACAAGGACTAATGGGTCGTTACTAATACCTCCACCCATTAGTCCCGGTTCAAACACGAACCGGGACCAATGTTCCTCCACGTGGCCCTGTGCGCTGAGCCCAGTCAGGGGGCCTTTGGTCCCGGTTGGTGGCTCCAACCGGGACCAAAAGGCATCCACGCGTCTGCATTCCAGTGGCTGGGTTTTTTGTTTTTTTAAAGGAGGGGGGTTGAGGGTTTGGGGGGGTTAATTTAGGTGTTTCGTATATTGTGTTAGCTAGCTAATTAATAGAGAGAAGTGTCCTCTCTTATGTCCGTGCTTGGTCGACGCTACGTAGTATATATACATAAGTGATCGAGAGAACCATTCAGTACAGAAGTTCGTCATGCATACCAAGAGAAGTGATCGATCGACCTCTCCTTCTCCGAGAGATTGGTCGAACAACAAGTTTTTTACTTGCTACATACATGTATAAGATCTCTTAATTACAAACCCCTAGCATTTGAAATCAATTTCCACATGGTATTCTCCGGCTTTACTGATGACGTGTTCAAGAAAGAATCCCGCCAATTCCTCTTGAATTGCTTTCATGCGATCTGGTTCTAGGAGTTCATCCCGCATCTGCCACGTCTAATTTGAAGAAGGGGGTTAATTAATACATATATATGAATAAAACTCAACAGAAATGATGGTGTAATAAAATGAAATTGTGAATATTATTGCTTACGCACTTCGTATTGTCTTCTAGAGTAGCCCCGCTTGTTTTTCAAAGTCGCGTTGTGGATGAACTCGCACACGTAGCATCCACAGAAATCATTCCCTTCCTCCTGCCACAAGCACTTTACGAGAAATAGAGGTCAATCAAACTGATAATGAAGCATTATAAATGGCATTGATGAAAGTATAGCTATAGAATCAACGGGAGATGCACGCAACTAGCTAGCCAGTAGTACTTACTTTCGGGTATGTATATCGCAGCTCCTTCGGTAGTCCCGGAGCTTGTGCGGTGAACTTATTCCAAACCTGCAAGACAAAGAAAATAATTATTATTACTTGAGATATCAGGAAATGAACAAAAAGTTGCCGATATGGTGCGATAATGATCGATTGAACTTATTTGCTGAGCATTTCAGTGATGGCCGCATAGGTTTCGGGATCTTTCCGTCTCGAGTCTAAGATGGTTACTAGTCCACGCTTAAGCTTAATCTCCAGAAGAATATAGTGGTACCTGCGCACGCATGCATAACTCATCAATTACATTACTATAACCTCGCTCGAGTAATAAGGGAAACCGAATATGCACACGACAGTAACACGCACGGGCCGTTGTAAGGAAAGAGTATGGTATATTTGTTTTGATTTTTGATCAACGATTGTAGCAAGTTGTCCTCTGCCTCTTCGACGTGCTTTTTAACCAGAAATACATCTATGATATTTGTGTTAATGAACCCAATATCATAAATTTCTTGTTTTTTGCACTCGACGATCTTCAATCTGCATAATATATTGAGGATAATTAATTATAAATACATGCAATGAAAGAGCCGAGCTATATATAGAGACTTAATGACAGAAATAGTACTTACAGGAAGTAGCAAAAGACCATTAATTTATCGAGGGCCTTTTGATTGATGAACTCGAAGAACTCCTCAAATGGAACACACAACAGATCATTTGAAACGAGGTCGTGCTCCTCTTTAATGTTCAGATACAAACTGTTCTTCCCCTCAGACTCTCTGCAGGTTTTCATGTACCAACTATGAAATCTTCGCATCATTGTTGTCAGAGATTTTTCATCTTTGACGAGAGGCTTCCCGTACTCATATCTGAATTCGTCCACCTCCATGAAATCAGGAAGTGCATCGTCAGGCAGGTAATCTTCAAGATTGCCATAACCGGCCACCATCCCCGGAGGATTAGACACATTGAGCAGGGGGCACGATTGCTGTGCTTGTTCGCCGAGCTGCGCAATTTTTTCCCCTTTGCTCGTTCTTTTAACCTTTTATCACTGACAGTAGTTCCCGACCGCTTGGCTTGGAGATATGTCTATTCAGTAATGCGCTCATAGTTGGTTCTCGGCGGAGACTTTGGTGGTTTCCTCAGGGCATCGAGAGTGCGCTTTGCTTTCACCGGATCTACCTTCTCCTCCGGAGGTGGATGTCTCTTTGCTTTCACCCCTTCAAAGAACTCCTTCACGTGGGCCTGCACGATCTTATTGTTTTCCTCCTTGGTCCTCTCGTACGGTAACTTCTCTAGAGGCTTCAGAGGTGGACCGTATCTGTATTACCTCTCTCCTCTTCTTGTGCTACTAGATGCCTGAGCAGACGGAGCGGCTGCGGCGTCTGTCTTCTTTCGTGCTTGCTTACGAGGCGGAGGAGAAGGACTACGACGCACCGGAGCAACCGGGGCGGTGGTGGGTATCTTCCGCCCTTGCTGGCGAGGCGGAGAAGGAGGAGGCGGAGTGCCGCCACGCGCCGAAGAAGGAGGCGGAGTGCCGCCACGCGTGCCCTGATCGTCACTCGCCGGAGGAGGAGGCGGTGGAGGAGGCGGAGTCCCGCCACGCGTGCCCTGATCGTCACTCGCCGGAGGAGGAGGCGGTGGAGGAGGCGGAGTGCCCTGACTCGCCGGAGGAGGAGGAGGAGGCGGAGGCATCCAGTTCAGAAGGTTGATGAGCTCCTTCCGCCATAGGCATGGAGTCTTCAGAGCAGAACCCAGCCTAGTCTCCCCTTCACCGTTAGGGTGCTCAAGCACTTGGTCCTCAAATCCCTCTGTTATTTCATCCACCATCACCTTAGCAAATCCTTCTGGAATCGGCTGGCAGTGATAAGTTGTGCCGGGTCCACTAGGATAAACTTGGCCAACAGCCGCCTTGACCTTTAAATTCATCCATCGCGCCATAATGTGGCAATTTTGAGACTCCGTGATACCATCCACGGGATAGCTGGCAAGAGCCGTCAAGACATGCTCCGGCTGAAGCAGCTCGGTGGAAGCCACGCTGCTTCTCCGCTGAGATGGCGGGGTAGCTTCGGGGGAAGCTTCGGCAGGTCGTTTGTTGCGATCTGCTGCTTCTCGTACCTCTTCTTGTTCCTCTAGCCCCATTACCCTTTCGTGCAGCGCCTGCATTTGGTCCTGCTCTAGTTTCTTCCTCCTCTCGTGGGTTTTGTAACCCCCTGCGTCCGGAAAACCAACCTTCCACGGAATGGAGCCTGGCGTGCCTCATGTCCGTCCAGGGTGCTCGGGATTCCCAAGGGCCATTGTGAGCTCGTCCTTCTCCCTGTTTGGAAGGAACGTCCCTCGCTGCGCTGCATTGATATAGTGTCGAAGGTTCTTGACTGGTGTTTGCAGTTGCTCGTCCGTCCACTGACACTTACCTGTTACAATGTCCAAGGTTCCGCCAACCGCGAAGAACCAAGTCCGGCAACGGTCTGGCCAGCGCATTGTCTCTGGTTCGATCCCTTTTTCAAGCAGATCATGCTCAGCCTTGGACCACTTAGGCCGGGCTTTGAGGTAGCCACCTGACCCCGTGCGATGGTGAAGCTTCTTCTTTGCAGCATTTTGCTTGTTTGTCGCCGACATCTTCTTCCTCTTTTCTGATGTGTTGTGGGCCACAAATGCCGGCCAGTGATCTTTGATCTTCTCATATATGCCGATGAATCCAGGTGTCTTTTTTTTCCTCGATAAACTGGTTCAACTCTTTCCTCCACCTCCTCATTAGGGTTGCCATCTTCTTAAGAGCACAAGACTTGATTAATTGCTCTTTAACTGGCTTCTCCGGATCCTCCTCAGGCGGTAGGGTGAAATTTGCCTTCAGCTCAGTCCAAAGATCTTCTTTCTGCATATCATTGACATAAGACACCCCAGGGTCTTCATCCTTAGCAGGCTTATACCATTGCTGGATGCTGATCGGGATCTTGTCCCTAAAAAGAACCCCGCACTGAGCAGAAAATGCCTTCCTTGTCCGGATGGGTTCAATCGGTTCGCCGTCGGGCGCAATTTCTATGATCTCAAACTTTTCATCTGATCTCAACTTTTTCTTTGGGCCTCGTCTCCTTACCGAAGTTGTGCTCGACCCGGAGGGCTAGAAATTATAAGTAAGAAAGACGAGAGTAATTAATATGTGTACATATACCAAAACAATGGATGCATCAATTAACTAGTCAGCACGGGCTTAACTAATATATATATATATATACCTGGCCGGACTCGGTTCGGTGACCGGAGCAGTCAGCACGGTCTCCTTCTTGTACCTCCATTGTGTCACCGGAGCCATCATGAACATAGTCCTCTTCTTGTACCGGCATTAATGGGTCGAAGCCATCATGAACATAGCCCCCTTCTTCATCCAGTCCTTCCCGACCATCGGTCTCGTTGAGAAATGACGCAACTTCATCACTTCCTTGTGCGATTGTTTCCCCCAACATCGCTTTTGTTTCTTCGTCTCGGGAGTGCTCCATTGTTTCTGCAAATATTTACAACATGTCAATTATTATTCAAACATGGTACAGATGGATATATATATATATATATATATATATATATATATATATATATATATATATATTAGTGGCAAACATAGAACTAGCTAGCTAATCACAATAAGGAATCATGTTAGTGGCCTCGACGCTGCTTCTCTAGGGTTTGGGGTCGCCTCGACACAACGCTTCAAGGGTTTGGGGTGGCCTCGACGACAATGCTTTTTTAACTTGATAAATTTGGGTGGCCTCGAGAGAGTTAATTTGTCGGGTAGGGGCGCGGCGGGAGGGGGTAGGAGACCAACATCGTTTTCTCTCTAGGGTTTGGGTGTCCTCGAGAGTTTTGGTCGAGCGAGAGGGCCGAGGGGTGTGCTGCAGTTGTATAAGTTATCATGGTCGATATGGGGTATATATATCGACCGCCCCTCATGTCGAAGTTATCTAGAGGGGGTTATATCGACAACAACGCGACATACATATACATTGGAAAATAATGTTATCGGGGAGGGGGTATCGGTACCACCCCCTAGCTCGTGTTGAAATTTCTTCTTTCTCCTCTATTCCTTTCTTTCTTCTTCTCCTCTTCTTTTTCTTCTTCTCCCTCGAGAAAGGAAAATAATTAAGGAAAAGGAAGAAAAGAGAAAGAAGGAAGAAGGAAGAAGAAGAAGAAAAAAAAAGAAGAAAAAAAAGAGGAGAAGAAGAAAGGAATAAAGGAGAGGAAGAAAAAATAATTTTTTTTTTCTTCTTTCTCCTCTATTCCTTTCTTCTTCTCCTCTTCTTTTTCTTCTTTTTTCCTCTTCTTATTTATTTCTCCTCTTCTTCCTCTCCTCTTTTTCTCCTTTCTTCCTCTTCTTATTTTCCTTTTTCCTCTCATTCTTTTAGTATTGCTTGTTTTAAAAAAATGTTCAAATAGAAAATTTCGAAAAAAACAAAGGTTTTGCCTAATGCATTGTTCATATGAAGATACAAACATTTGCATATTCTATAATAATTAATATCACCAAAAAAAATCTATGGACAGAAAAAAAACCTAACTTTTCTAAAAATCTATCTTTTGCATATATGAAAACATTAATATAAATATGAACAAAAAAAACATATATGAACAAAAACATGCTCTGAACAATTTTTGAACATCTACATACACATAGCCACATACATACACATATACATTATATATATATATATATATATATATATATATATATATATATATATATATATGAACAAAAAACTAAACTAATAAAAATGAAAAAAACAGAGCCGCATATATATAGCCACATACGTACACATATACATTGAACAAAAAAATTAAACTAATAAAAATGAAAAAAACAGAGCCGGTGCGGCGCGGCGGCTCACAGTGGTGGCGGCGCGCGGGGGCGGGTGATGGCGACGGGGCAGGGCTCGGGGTGCGGCGCGCGGGGGCGGGCGACGGCGACGGGGCAGCCTAGCGGCGACGACGGCGGGTGCGGGCTCGGGGAGGACGGCGCGGGCTCGGGGAGGCCGGCGACGACGACGGGCGCGGGCGACGGCGACGGCGACGGGCGGCGTCGGGGCAGCCTGGCGGCGACGATGTGCTCGGCGTCGTCGGGGGGCAACTGGTGGCGATGAACTCTGCAAAACTGCGAAGTGCTACTTATATACAAGGAGCATTGGTCCCGGTTCGTGGCACCAACCGGGACCAATGCCCCCTTTAGTCCCGGTTGGTTCCACCAACCGGGACCAAAGGCCTCTTTTTCGGCAGCCCAAAGGGTGGGAAGCCGCGACCTTTGGTACCGGTTGGTGCCACCAACCGGGACCAATGCCCCCCCTTTAGTCCCGGTTGGTGCCACCAACCGGGACCAAAGGTCCCTGTGCTGCCCACGTCGGGGACAAAGTTTAGTCCCACCTCGCTAGTTGAGAGGGGCGCGCAGTGGTTTATAAGCCCCACTGCCGCACCCCTCTCGAACTCCTCTCGACCGCAGGCTTTCGGGCCTACTTGCTAAACTTTGCCTAGTGGGCCTACTGGGCCTACCGCGGGCCTGAATCCTGGCCCATAGTAGGGTTTCATGTCGTATTCAGGCCGTGGGGGCCCAGTAGGAGGCATTTTTTCTTTACGTATTGTTGCTATTTTTATTTTTTTTCTTGTTTTTTGTTTTGTTTTCTGCATTATTTATTTTCTTTTGTTGTTTGCTTTATTTTTTAATTCCTTTTGCTTTTAGTTTTAGGAAAATTATAAACTTTCTGTTAGTGCCATTACTTTTCAAATTTGAAAACACTTTATTTGTTTTTTTGTTTTCTTTCTTGCTTTATTTATTTTATTTTGTTTCTATTTACAACAAAATACTTATTGTTGCTATTTTTAATTATTACGAGGGCCGAACCATAAGACATTAAAGCATTTCAAATGAACTCTGAAAAAGTTGAAAGTTGGCATGGTATCATAAATTGACCCACACATAGCATGTGCATGTACAAAACGGACAATGGTATCATACTCGTCAGTTACAAAGTTGGCATGGTATCATCATAATAGTTGCGGGAGAAAGTCTTCACTTTTTCTTCGCTTGTTTCATTTGCTTATTGCGCCGTAACCATGGATAATCTTCATCGTTTATCAGGATGCTGGGGTCAGCCTTGACTTTAAAGGGAGGAATTTCATGAAACTTTTCATAATCTTCAGACATGTCTGTCTTGTCCTCCACTCCCACGATGTCCCTTTTTCCTGAAAGAACTATGTGGCGCTTTGGCTCATCGTATGATGTATTCGCTTCCTTATCTTTTCTCTTTCTCGGTCTGGTAGACATGTCCTTCACATAGATAACCTGTGCCACATCATTGGCTATGACGAACGGTTCGTCAGTGTACCCAAGATTTTTCAGATCCACTATTGACATTCCGTACTGTGGGTCTACCTGTACCCCGCCTCCTGACAGATTGACCCAATTGCACTTAAACAAAGGGACCTTAAAATCATGTCCGTAGTCAAGTTCCCATATGTCCACTATGTAACCATAATATGTGTCCTTTCCCCTCTTGGTTGTTGCATCAAAGCGGACATCGCTGTTTTGGTTGGTGCTCTTTTGATCTTGGTCAATCATGTAAAATGTATTCCCATTTATCTCGTATCCTTTCCAAATCAATCCAGTCAAAGATGGTCCCCTGGATAACAAGTACAGCTCATCACAAACAGTGTTGTCACCTCTAATACGTGCTTCCAACCAACTGCTGAAAGTCCTGATGTGTTCACATGTAATCCAGTCGTCGCACTCCTCCGGGTGTTTGGAGCGCAGACTGTTCTTGTGTTCATCGACATGCGGGGTCAACAAGGTAGAGTTTTGTAGAACTGTGTAGTGTGCTTGAGACCAAGAATATCCTTCCCTGCATATTATTGAGTCCCTTCCAAGTGTGCCTTTTCCAGTCAGTCTTCCCTCATACCGCGATTTAGGGAGACCTATCTTCTTAAGGCCAGGAATGAAGTCAACACAAAACCCGATGACATCCTCTGTTTGATGGCCCATGAAGATGCTTCCTTCTGGCCTAGCACGGTTACGGACATATTTCTTTAGGACTCCCATGAACCTCTCAAAGGGGTACATATTGTGTAGAAATACGGGGCCCAGAATGACAATCTCGTCAACTAGATGAACTAGGACGTGCGTCATGATATTGAAGAAGGATGGTGGGAACACCAGCTCGAAACTGACAAGACATTGCACCACATCACTCCTTAGCCTTGGTATGATTTCTGGATCGATCACCTTCTGAGAGATTGCATTGAGGAATGCACATAGCTTTACAATGGCTAATCGGACGTTTTCCGGTAGAAGCCCCCTCAATGCAACCGGAAGCAGTTGCGTCATAATCACGTGGCAGTCATGAGACTTTAGGTTCTGAAACTTTTTCTCTGCCATATTTATTATTCCTTTTATATTCGATGAGAAGCCAGTCGGGACCTTCATACTAAGCAGGCATTCAAAGAAGATTTCCTTCTCTTCTTTGGTAAGAGCATAGCTGGCAGGACCTTCATACTGCTTTGGAGGCATGCCGTCTTTTTCGTGCAAACGTTGCAGGTCCTCCTGTGCCTCAGTTGTATCTTTTGTATTCCCATACACGCCCAAGAAGCCTAGTAGGTTCACGCAAAAGTTCTTCGTCACGTGCATCCCGTCGATCGAAGAGCGGACCTCTAGGTCTTTCCAGTAGGGTAGGTCCCAAAATATAGATTTCTTCTTCCACATGGGTGCGTGTCCCCCAGCGTTACTCGGAACAGCTAGTCCGCCGGGACCCTTTACAAAGATTACGTGTAAATCATTGACCATAGCAAGTACGTGATCACCGGTACGCATGGCGGGCTTCTTCCGGTGATCTGCCTCGCCTTTGAAATGCTTGCCTTTCTTTTGACATTGATGGTTGGTCGGAAGAAATCGACGATGGCCCAGGTACACATTCTTCCTGCAGCTTGCCAGGTATATATTATCGGTGTCAAGTAAACAGTGCGTGCATGCGTGGTATCCCTTGTTTGTCTGTCCTGAAAGGTTACTGAGAGCGGGCCAATCATTGATGGTCACGAACAGCAACGCCTTTAGGTTAAATTCCTCCTGTTTGTGGTCATCCCACGTACATACACCGTTTCCATTCCACAGCTGTAAAAGTTCTTCAACTAATGGCCTTAGGTACACATCAATGTCATTGCCGGGTTGCTTAGGGCCTTGGATGAGAACTAGCATCATAATGAACTTCCGCTTCATGCACATCCAAGGAGGAAGGTTATACATACATAGAGTCACGGGCCAGGTGCTGTGATTGCTACTCTGCTCCCCGAAAGGATTAATGCCATCTGCGCTTAAAGCAAACCATACGTTCCTTGGCTCACTTGCAAACTCATCCCAGTACTTTCTCTCGATTTTTCTCCACTGCGACCCGTCAGCGGGTGCTCTCAACTTCCCGTTTTTCTTACGGTCCTCACTGTGCCATCACATCAACTTGGCATGCTCTCTGTTTCTGAACAGATGTTTCAACCGTGGTATTATAGGAGCATACCACATCACCTTCGCAGGAACCCTCTTCCTGGGGGGCTCGCCGTCAACATCACCAGGGTCATCTCGTCTGATCTTATACCGTAATGCACCGCATACCGGGCATGCGTTCAGATCCTTGTACGCACCGCGGTAGAGGATGCAGTCATTAGGGCATGCATGTATCTTCTGCACCTCCAATCCTAGAGGGCATATGACCTTCTTTGCTGCGTATGTACTGTCGGGCAATTCGTTATCCTTTGGAAGCTTCTTCTTCAATATTTTCAGTAGCTTCTCAAATCCTTTGTCAGGCACAACATTCTCTTCCTTCCACTGCAGCAATTCCAGTACGGTACCGAGCTTTGTGTTGCCATCTTCGCAATTGGGGTACAACCCTTTTTTGTGGTCCTCTAACATGCGATCGAACTTCAGCTTCTCCTTTTGACTTTCGCATTGCGTCCTTGCATCGACAATGACCTGGCGGAGATAATCATCATCGGGCACATCGTTTGGTTCCTCTTGATCTTCAGCAGCTTCGCCCGTTGCAGCATCATCGTGCACATCGTCTGGTTCCTCTTGATCTTCAGTAGCATCACCATATTCAGGGGGCACATAGTTGTCATCGTACTCTTCTTCTTCGCCGTCTTCCATCATAACCCCTATTTCTCCGTGCCTCGTCCAAACATTATAGTGTGGCATGAAACCCTTGTAAAGCAGGTGGGTGTGGAGGATTTTCCGGTCAGAGTAAGACTTCGTATTCCCACATATAGGGCATGGACAAACACATAAAACCATTCTGCTTGTTTGCCTCAGCCACTTCGAGAAAATCATGCACACCCTTAATGTACTCGGAGTTGTGTCTTAAACCTTACATCCATTGCCGGTTCATCTGTGTGCATTATATATAATTAAATGTGTCAAAAATCATTACAGAACATCATGGATAGATAATTAAGTGACCAAATTAATAGAAGTTCATCATCACATTAAAACCAAAGTACATACATAGTTCTCATCTAACAACATAAAGCTCTGCAGAGCATCTAAATTAATTAAACCATACACTGAAACTATGTAAAACATTTCAATGCGAAAACAAATGCGATCATAATCGCAACCAATGTAACAACTGATCCAACGGCATAATGATACCAAGCCTCGGTATGAATGACATATTTTCTAATCTTTCTAATCTTCAAGCGCATTGCATCCATCTTGATCTTGTGATCATCGACGACATCCGCAACATGCAACTCCAATATCATCTTCTCCTCCTCAATTTTTCAAATTTTTTCCTTCAACAAATTGTTTTCTTCTTCAACTAAATTTAACCTCTCGACAATAGGGTCGGTTGGAATTTCCGGTTCAACAACCTCCTAGATAAATAAAATCTATGTCACGTTGGTCGGCATAATTGTCATAAACAATAAATGAACCAATAGTTATGAAAAGATAATATATACCACATCCGAATCATAGACAGGACGAGGGCCGACGGGGGCGGATACCAAAACCATCGCACTATATAAGATGCAATAATAAAAGTAAGAAAATTATGCAAGTATCTATCTAAACATACAAGTAAGAATATTTTTCCTTTCAGAAAGAAGATAAGAACAAGAGGCTCACCACGATGGTGCCGGCGATGAGATCGGCGCGGGTGATCGACGACGGTGAAGACGGGGACGGGGCGTGACGGACCGCTAAACCTAGACAAATATTGAGGAAAATGGAGCTTGGCAGTCGAGCTTGGAGAGGAGAAACCTTAAGTAGTGTGGCTCGGGCATTCCATCGAACACCTTGTGTGCATAGGAGGTGAGCTAGAGCACCACCAAGCCCTCTCCCCCTCGACCAGAAAAAATAGAGCAGTGTGCTCTGCTCTTGCACGAGGGGGTATATATAGGCACCACCATTGGTCCCGGTTGGTCGCATGAACCGGGACTAAAGGGTTGCCTTTGGTCCCGGTTCGTGCCACCAACCGGGACCAATGGTGGTGGGCCAGGAGAGAGGCCCATTGGTCGCGGTTCGCCCCACCAACCGGGACCAAAAGGTCCAGACGAACCGGGACCAATGGCCCACGTGGCCCGGCCGGCCCCCGGGGCTCACGAACCGGGTCCAATGCCCCCATTGGTCCCGGTTCTGGATTGAACCGGGACTAATGGGCTGGACCGGCCTGGACCATTGCCCCCTTTTCTAGTAGTGTCTGGTTCAAGCTCATTTGTGTTCGATGTTTCACCAAACGCACCAGATCTCCGGATAATCACATCCTCCGACGGGTCTCCGCAATGCTCTAGTATTTGCCAGGTGCGCCTCCTCTCCTACAGATCCATTGCTCTAATATGCTCGTTGTCAACGACATGTTTTCATGCTGAGCAAATATGCCTCTCTCTCTGTCGTTCTTCTTTTGCTCTGACCACGCATGGTTTTTCTTCCTAGCTGTTCGGTTTGTTTGAGTCTTCCACGAAGCCGACCAGGAGATCGTAGAAGCACAGCCTCCGCCAGAAGGTATATTCCTCTGTTTCCAGATCCAGATCCACCTATGTCTTTGATTCATGCACATGAAGACATTATTCATTCCTTTGTATATAGTTTGATATATGATTCCAGTGCTGTCATATAGCTATCAGTGATGTACTCTCATACAGGCAGTAAAGTATACAATTTACTGCCACTTGTTAATCAATTATAAAATATTCGGCTTGTTTTCTTCCTTCTAATCTAACTTCATCTTAGCAAGCTACATAGTCAGTACCTCTGCTTTACCTGTCCTCTCTAAAAACCTGTATTTTTTTCCTCTATGAATATTTACCCACTCATGGACTAATGTCACTGATTGCCTCTATTCATAACCTCATGATATTACAACTTTGTTCCATGATAAATTTAGTAAAGCACTATTAGACTCTTACTGCATGTCGATTTTAAGACATCGATCTTCACTATTCTTAATGCGCATTATATTTATGCCTTGTGTCAGCCCCCTTGAGCCTATCTTTTGAAACCGTCCTCATGGAATTGGTCGAGCTACGCACAACATCTTTGGCCGAGGCAATGTTTGACAAGCTTGGGCTCCCAAAACCAGTTTACCATGTGCGTCCGATTGAGCAAGGCGGATTTAGGTCACCGATTGAATTTCACCGTACAAGAGAGCATTATGATGCTTCGAAAAGCCGGACTAAATTAATGAGCCATACATGTGTAAGTGGGGAGGCAGCAATGGATCATGCAGCTGATCTAGCAATTACATACATGCAAAACAATGAAAACAAGATTCTTGCTGATTATAACTATTATCGACTACAGCAAGAAAAGCAAGCTCATGCAAGACTTTCAAACAGAGTGTTAGAAAAAACAGATGAAATCAACCAGCGCAATAAAACCATCAAACAGATGACTGAAGAGCTGTCCAATTATGTGGAAGAAGTGCATGCTGTATCAAACAAGATCCATGATCTTGCTGCGACTGCCGTAGACCCTGCTGCTAGCTTGTCTCTTTCCACTCTAAAACAGACTATTTTAGAGATTCAAAATTCAGTTGGTACTCTTGAAAGCACTACTGCCACTGCGCGTGTCTCCCTAGAGGAAAAGGGCATGTACTCAGAGGATGATGTGCCTCAAACAACCTACGATGGCCTTTCTGATGAATAACTCGATGAAGATTACCATCAAGACATGGATGATGACTGCGCAAACTATGTGCGATCCCCATGAGCATTGTCTAAGACCTGCTAAGCTGATCGACAAGTGAAGTTTTCTATATATAAATTTGCCATCAGACCTTGCTTCTTTCTAGAAAGACCCAGGCTGTTTATAGCTTCACCTAAGGAACTGTCTTATTCTCAGACTATTCTCTCGTTTTGTATGAATATGACATACGTTGTCCTATCTAAGACCGGTGTAATATATGTATGTTGTGCCTTCGTTTTTTCGAGTTTTTTTGTTTCTTCCTTATAGCACTTTTCCCATGTGCCTCTGATTATAGTTTAGAAGGTTGCAAAAATTGTTCTAGTCCATCTATTTGTACGCATAGACACTCCATGTAGCTCTATTTGTCACAGATTGCTTACTATTTTGTTATCTCTTGCTTGCTACTACCTCTACAGGTCCGAAATCTCATCATTTTCTTGCTTTTCGATGAAGGTCTCTTCTGAAAACTTCCGCACACCATGCAAGCTGAAAACATAAAGCTTGATGATGATGTTGTTGCGCTTGGTACAGTTGATGAAGAAGACATTACTCAAAATAATATAATACCATTGTCCTATGCTGGCAAGGCTCGCTGTATGGCTAACGCCTATCATGATGGACTGGCTGGTTCCCATGTCGACAACTTACCTGATATAATCACCAGCTTCACATGTAACCCAAAGTGGGCTCAAATAACAAAGACGCTTACGCCTGAACAACAGCAGATCAATAAGGCTGCTGAGACTGATCGTATCTACCGCACGAAGCTACTAGAGTATCTGCAAAAGATCAAGGAAGGGAAGATATTTGGGCCTGTGATCGCTGGTAATGTGGCTGATGATTTATCTCCGCTTTCTTTATTTTCCTTAGACATGCACGGCTAATCTCCTCTTTTACAGTTATCCACAACACTGAATTTAACAAAAATGGACTGCCACATGCCCAAGTCCTTGTTTGGCAGAAGAAAAAACAGAACAAAATGGTCATCCCAACTTTGATGAAAACCTTTGTTTCAGCCACTGTTAGTATTTCTTTTGTACCTAATTTCTTCTACATCTTTTTTTCGCTTCCATTTCACATGGTTTGCAGTAATTAGTTTTACCACTGGTGGAAAAAGGGCCTTTGGTCGCGGTTCGCAACTGCCATTAGTCGCGGTTGCGCAACCGCGACCGAACGGGCGCGACTAAAGGCCCCACCCTTTAGTCGCGGTTGCTTAAGAACCGCGACTAAAGGCCCGTCCACGTGGGCGCCAGGTGGCCGTCGGGGCGGAGGACCTTTAGTCGCGGTTCTTCTGGCCAACCGCGACTAAAGGCCGCCGCAGGTTTAGGGTTTTAGCCCCCCCCCCCCCTTAAACCTGTTTTCTGTTTAATTTGTATTGTTTTATTTCTTTTGTGCTTTATTTTAATTTTGAAGGAGTTTCACATATTCTACGGTACTACATACATGCATATGAATGTACAATTTCAAACAAATTTGAAATTAGAATCAAAAAGAATTCAAGAGGAATATACAATATATATTCAATATCATCGGATGACCATATACAATTTTGAACAAGTTTCCATACATAATTTAATGCATATAAAGTTCTACGTCCTCGTAATGGTGTCCTCCTTTAGGATGGAGGACTTCCCTCCTGAACCATCCAGCTAGTTCCTCTTGAAGTGGTCGGAAGCGAGCTTCTGGACTAAGCATCATCCGGAGGTTATTCCTCTGAGCATTGGTATCACTCGGAACCCGCTCAGAGGTGTATCTCCGGATCATCTCACAGACATAGTATGCACATAGATTGGTCCCCGCTGGCTGAATATCCTCACCACTCTTAGCCTTTGCCCTTTTGAATTCTAGCTCTTTTTTGAATTCACCGACCTTTGTATCTACGAACCGTCTCCAAACCCTACGAGGCAAAGAAAATTAAATGAACAAGAGAGTTATTAGTTACTTGATATTAGGAAATGAACGAAATAGGCCGATCGATATAGAGCGCAAATGAATGAAAATAATTACTTCTGCAGCATTCTTCTCATGTCGACCCAAAGCTTTGGATCCTTATTCAGAGAGTCGTGGACGAGACATTCTGAGGTGTCAACTTTAATTACTAGCAGAATCCAGTGGAACCTGCGGACACGATACATGCACAGTACGTCATGCATAACTCATCGATTAGCCGGCCACATACCATGCATGGAGTAAACAAAAGAGAATGTGCTCAAGACAGAAACACTCACCCAAAATGGTAAGGAAATAGAATATCACTTTTGAGTTCCTGCTTTGTAAGAAACTGCCACAGGTCTACCTCCATGTCGGCGGGGTGATGCTCCAACACATATCCATTAACGATGTGTGGGTCAATGAACCCAACATCATGGATGTTCCTTACTCTGCATTCCTTAATCTTCATTCTGCATGTATAATAGCGGACACAACAATATAGTTAGGACATATATATAGTGCAGGCAATATGAACGAGATGGGGTAGAAATAAATCACTTACAGAACGTAGCAACTGATGATAGATTTGTCGAGCTCGCGCAGATTGAAAAGCCGGAATAATTCACTCAGATGAATTTGTACATAGTAATGTTTGAAGTGATGCTCATATCTAACTTCCGCATAAATATATTCTTTGGCGTTTTTATTTTTTATGTAACCCTTGTACCATTTCAGCAGACCTTTCATTTGTGGAGGTAGATCCTGTTCCTGCGCAGGCTCGACGAGAGGCCCATTCTTCACATATGTAATTACTACCTCCTTCACTGGCGCCTCATCAAGGCCTAACAGTTCAGGAAGAGTAATACATAAGTTGGCCGCTTGTTCTCTGGCACTCGTTACAGTCAATCCATGTGCTGCCGCAGCTGCTATGATATCGGGGTCATCCGGACCGGCGGCTTTCACTATAAGCGGGGCAATCGATTGTTTACTTTGTTCCCCGAGCTGGGCATCGCCGCCCCCCTCGCCGCCCCCTCTCCGTATATACATTTTTTTTGTTAATTATCAAATTTTACGGTTTTTTTTGTTAATTATCAAGTTTTAAGTTATTTTACCGTTTTTGTTAAACTAATTAACTAGTTAAAATTAAAAAGAACAAAAAAAAATTCTCTCTCTCTCTCTCTCCACGATCTCGATCGCTCTCTGTAGAGCAGCGTTGAGGGCGGCGAGGCCGGCCCGAGGTGGATTGGGGGGCGGCGTTGAGGGCGGCGAGGCCGGCCGGCGGCGTTGAGGGCAGCGAGGCCGGCCGGCTGCGTTGAGGGCGGGCGAGAGGCGGCGCGGTGGGCGAGGGAGGCCGGCGGGCGGCGTACGAGGGCGAGAGGGGGCGGCGGGCGCCGTACGTGGGCGAGAGGGGGCGGCGGGCGACGGCGGGCGGCGTCGAGGGCGAGGGCGACGGCGGGCGGCGTCGAGGGCGAGGACGACGGCGGCGGTGTTGATTCGGAGAAGACGAGAAGGGGTTCGGGCCCTTGTATTTATAGCCCCCCTCTTTAGTCGCGGTTGGGGAGGCGACCCGCGACTAAAGGGTACCTTTAGTCTCGGTTGGGGAGGCGACCCGCGACTAAAGGGTAACCTTTAGTCGCGGTTGGGGATGAGACCCGCGACTAAAGGGCTTTTTTGGCGGGTTTTTGTTCCCGCGCGCAACGACCTTTAGTCGCGGTTGGGAGGTATTCTTAAAATACTTTTTCTTTTTCAAAATGTTAAAAATACAAATAATATATCGAAAAATTCAGAAAAATAAAACTAATTCAATTCAATATGTTAAAAACACATATATTATATCAAAAAATTCAGAAAAATAAAACTAATTCAATTCAAAATTCTAAAAATACAAATAATATATCAAAAAATTAAGAAAAATTAAACTAATTCAATTCAAAATTCTAAAAATACAAATAATATATCAAAAAATTAAGAAAAATAAAACTAATTCAATTCAAAATGTTAAAAATACAAATAATATATCAAAAAATTCAGAAAAATAAAACTAATTCAATTCAATATGTTAAAAACACAAATAATATATCAAAAAATTCAGAAAAATAAAACTAATTCAATTCAATATGTTAAAAACACAAATATTATATCAAAAAATTCAGAAAAATAAAACTAATTCAATTCAAAATTCTAGAAATACAAATAATATATCAAAAAATTAAGAAAAATAAAACTAATTCAATTCAAAATGTTAAAAATACAAATAATATATCAAAAAATTCAGAAAAATAAAACTAATTCAATTCAAAATTTTATACGCTTAGGCAGGAGTATGACTAAATCACTCCAAATTTCATGTATCATCAGTGGTATCTCGAATCATTCGAAAATGGACACCAAACACATCACGGGTAATATAATTCACATGATCCATTCAACAAAGTTTGGTACAATAAATTATTACACATCATTTATTCCCTTGTGTCCCTGCTTGCTTACAATTGTGCCGTATCCATGGAGCATCCTCATCATTTAACTTAATGCTTGGGTCGGTGTTCACTTTGAAGGGCGGAATTTCAGCAAACATATTATAATCTTCTGACATGTCTGTCTTGTCCTCCACTCCCACGATGTTTCTTTTCCCTGAAAGAACAATGTGGCGCTTTGGATCATCGCATGATGTACTGATCGTTTTCTTATCTTTCCGTTTCCTCGGTTTGCTACTCATGTCCTTCACATAGAAAACCTGAGCGACATCTTTCGCTAGGACGAATGGTTCGTCAAGGTAACCAAGATTGTTGAAATCCACCATTGTAATTCCGTATTGCTGGTCCACCTTTACCCCACCTCTTGTTAGCTTGAACCATTTGCACCGGAACAAAGGGACCTTAAAGGAGGGTCCATAGTCAAGTTCCCATATCTCCTCTATGTAACCATAATATGTGACCTTTTGCCCATTCTCGGTTGCTGCATCAAAGCGGACACCACTGTTTTGGTTGGTGCTCTTTTTATCTTGGGCGATCATGTAAAATGTATTCCCATTTATCTCGTACCCTTGGAAAGTCGTTATAGTCGAAGATGGTGTCTTGGCCAACATGTACAGCTGATCTACAACATCTTTGTCATTCATTAAATGTTTTCTCAACCAACTGCCGAAAGTCTCCATGTGGGCCTTCCTAATCCAGGATTCAGGCTTCCCCGGGTTGTCCGAGCGTAAAATATTCTTGTGTTTCTCAAAGTACGGAGCCACCAAGCTGGAATTGGTCAGTACAGTGTGGTGTGCTTCAGTCAGAGAATGGCCGTCCATACATGTCGTTGATTTCCTTCCGATCGTGCCTTTTCCACTTAGTCTCCCCTCGTGCCGCGATCGAGGAAGACCAATCGGCTTAAGGTCAGGAACAAAGTCAACACAAAACTCAATTACCTCCTCATTTCCATAGCCCTTGGCGATGCTTCCTTCTGGCCTAGCACGGTTACGAACATATTTCTTTAATACTCCCATGAACCTCTCGAAGGGGAACATATTGTGTAGAAATACAGGACCGAGAATGAAAATCTCTTCGACTAGGTGAACCAAGAGGTGCGTCATAATATTGAAGAAGGATGGCGGGAACACCAACTCGAAACTGACAAGACATTGGATCAAATAGTTCTGTAACCGTGGTAGATCTTCTGGATTGATTACCTTCTGAGAGATTGCATTGAGGAATGCACATAGCTTCACAATGGCTACTCGAACATTTTTCGGCAGGAGCCCCCTCAAAGCAATCGGAAGCAATTGCGTCATAATCACGTGGCAGTCGTGAGACTTCAGGTTTTGGAACTTTTTCTCTGCCATGTTTATTATTCCCTTTATATTGGACGAGAATCCAGACGGGACCTTCATACTGCTCAGGCATTGAAAAAAGATGACCTTCTCTTCTTTGGTCAGAGCGTAGCTGGCACGACCTTGAAACCATTCCGGATGCCGGTCATCAGGGTCTTTCAAACGTTGCTGGTCCTGCCGTGTTTCCTTTGTATCATTTGTCTTCCCATACACGCCCAAGAAGCTTAGGAGGTTCACGCAAATATTCTTCGTAACGTGCATCACGTCGATTGCAGAGCGGACTTCTAGGACTTTCCAATATTCTAGCTCCCAGAATATAGATTTCTTCTTCCACATGGCTGCGTGCCCGTCAGCTCCCTTCGGAACTGATTGTCCGCCAGGACCCTTTCCAAAGATGACTTTCAAATCCTTGACCATATCAAATACCTCAGCACCAGTGCGTTCCGCAGGCTTCGGCCGGTGATCTGCCTTGCCGTTGTAATGCTTGCCTTTCTTTCTTACTGGATGAATTTTCGGAAGAAATCGACGATGCCCAAGGTACACGTTCTTCTTACAATTTGGCAAATGTACACTTTCAGTCTCATGTAAGCAGTGCGTGCATGCATTGTATCCCTTATTTGACAGTCCCGAAAGGTTACTAAGAGCAGGCCAATCGTTGATGGTTACGAAAAGCAACGCTCGTAGGTTAAATTCCTCTTTTTTGTGCTCATCCCACACACGGACACCAGGTCTGCCCCACAGCTGTAAAAGTTCATCAACTAATGGCCTTAGGTACACATCGATGTCGTTGCCGGGTTGCTTCGGACCTTGGATGAGCACTGGCATCATAATGAACTTCCGCTTCATGCACAACCAAGGAGGAAGGTTGTAGATGCATAGAGTCACGGGCCAGGTGCTATGGCTGGAGCTCTGCTTGCCAAAAGGATTCATGCCATCTGTACTTAGACCAAATCTTATGTTCCTTGCGTCAGCTGCAAAATCTTTGAACTCTCTGTCGATCTTTCTCCATTGCGTTCCATCTGCGGTGTGTCTCAACTCCCCGTCCGACTTACGGTCCTCTTTGTGCCATCGCAACAACTTGGCATGCTCTTTGTTCCTGAACAGATGTTTCAACCGTGGTATTATAGGAGCATACCACATCACCTTGGCGGGAACCCTCTTCCTGGGTTTCCCGCCCTCAACATCGTCACCAGGGTCATCGCCTCTGATCTTATAACGCAATGCAGTGCATACCGGGCATTCATTCAAATTCTCGTATTCACCGCGGTAGAGGATGCAGTCGTTGATGCATGCATGTATCTTCAGAACCTCTAAACCTAGAGGGCAGACAACCTTCTTTGCTTCGTACGTACTGGCGGGCAACTCGTTATTCTTTGGAAACATATTCTTCAACATTTTCAGCAAGTTTTCAAATGCCGAGTCAGCTACACCTGCCTGTGCCTTCCATTTCAGCAAATCCAGTGTGCAGCCCAGCTTTTTCAGACCATCATCGCATCCAGGGTACAACGACTTTCTGTGATCCTCTAACATGCGATCCAAATTCTCCCTCTCCTTTTCAGTTTCGCAGCGTCTCCGTGCATCAGCAATGGTTCGACCAAGATCATCAACGGTCTTATCACGTGCCTCTTCTTCACCTTCACCTTCACCTTCCCCTTCACCTTCCCCTTCACCTGCCCCTTCACCTTCCCCTTCACCTTCAGCATCCTCCATGAAAGTATCACCGAAATGAGCAAGATAGCTTTCATCGATGAAATCATCCCCTTCTTCATCTTCTTCCATTATAACCCCTCTTTCTCCATGCTTGGTCCAACAATTATAGCTTGGCATGAAACCGTGCCGAAGCAGGTGCAGGTGAACTTCTCTTGAGGAAGAGTAACCCTTCTGATTCTTACAGTCAACACATGGACATATAACAAAACCCTTCTGCTTGTTCGCATTAGCCACTACGAGGAAATCTTTCAAACCCGTAGTGAACTCGCGGGAGAGTCGGTTACCGTACATCCATTGCCGATTCATCTGCATTATTATAATATAAAATATATAATTAACCATCATGCATTTGTTAAAGTAACTAGCTATAAACAATAGAAATTAAACAATGAACAACACACATGCATATTTTATCAATGACACACATGCATGAAAGGTTCAAGTTGCTAACCGCGATCGAGGAGGAACCTCAAGTGTGGCTCCAACACTTCATATCATGTTTGTTTCACGCTGTTGGGCATTTCATCAAACACCTTGTGTGCATAAGAGGAACCAAAAGCAAACCTACACCCCCTTGTGAAGAGAAGTGGCACCAAATGGCTAAGTGAGTGCGCTGAACTGGTATATATAGGGGAGGAGCTTTAGTCGCGGTTGGCCAGGCCAACCGCGACTAAAGGCCTTTGGGCACCTTTAGTCGCGGTTGGCCTGGCCAACCGCGACTAAAGCCCCTCACGTGCACCAGCTGGCCACCGAGCGCCCTGGCCCAAGCCTTTGGTCGCGGTTCGTCTGCCGAACCGCGACTAAAGACTTCATTAGTCGCGGTTCCTACAGTTTCGCGACTAATGGGGCTGGACAGAAGCCTCTTTTTCTACCAGTGTACTCTATCACAGGGATATGAACTTACTGATACTGTTGGTGATATTCCTGCGTATGATCAGATCCCTAAGCTAGAAAGGTATGAACTCTCTATACAACGAAGCATAATACGCTGCCATCTACTTATCAAAGCCATAAATGCTCATATAAACTATACCTTATTTCAAACTATAAATCTACCATGCAAAAAACTTCTATTCCTATTCTAATTACACCTGTAAAAACTTTGTTCCTTCATTCCACATTATGGATTTTCTGTTCCTGTTCATATAAATTCCTGAAAATTTGATTATCCTAGAGGTGAGCCGGCTGTTGCAGCGTCTGATTCATCAGCCACATTAGAGTTGAGCTGAACCCAGCTTTCGATGAGAATAAGAAAGCGGTATGTGTGTTCTTCCAATCTCTTCTTTCTCCTTGATTTTCCGTTGCCATCGTTTCCGTTCTCTTATCTTTAACATGGAACACATAAATGCAGCCTGCCATGTCAACATCGTACCTTACAAACTTTCCTGTTTTTCATGCCAGATGCTTTTGTGCATGGAGGCTTGCTGCCTTGATCCTTGGTACCTCGACCCTCGCTGTCTTCACCCCACGACAAGTAACAATCAGCTTTTGAACAACAGCCATCCTTTGGCCTCGTGAAGACACATGAAAGCTCTCTTTGATCAATTCCTTGTTTAAGATCTGTATCAGACTACTTTCAAGGCATGTACATATCACCGCAACTCTCCCTGCTTCGCCTATCTCCTCAGTAACTGTTTGTATCCATTATAAATACTCATTCAGTCATGTCGCCGGACATATATGTTATAACCACTACAATGCTAAGTATTCTCTGGTTTATATCTGTGTGCTCATCCTTCTCATTTTTTTATTAAATCTTAAACTTTAATCATTGACCTTTGTACAATTTATTAATTAAGAATAAAACTCTCTTAGCAAATACAAAAAATTCCTGTATTTTAACAATGAACACCTCACATCTTAGCACCGAGGCTGAATATTTTAACATTCCAAGGCTTTAATCAAATTAAGCACACATCATGATATACTTCGCATACCTGTGTATGCTTCAAAATTCTTTGCTCAACGCTTTTGCGTATTTTGCTTCTGACGATAAAAAGTCCTGCATCTATCCACAGAAACTTGAGCCACTACCTGCAAGACCTATAATTAACTTTTTTTCTTACTCCATTCAATATATACGTATGTAAATATAACCAGACAGATCCAAGCCAGACGAAACTCAGGAGTGATAAACACAAAGACAAGCCCATCATAAGCAGTTGTAAAAGCCCATACAAGTCCAGCCCATTCACAATTTTCTAACCCTGTGCATCATATATAAGCACTGCTCGAGGACACTTTTGACCTAAATCCCCAATCGACGGGCTCCTGGCTGTTCTCCCTGCTGACCGGCGCGGCTCCACCAGCGATCCATCAGCCCCTGGTACAGAAAGAGGTGATTCATCACTTGCTATGCAATCTCTTTCTCTATTTCCTTCTAATTTATCCTTGCTTTCCAATCTCCTTCTCTATTTCCTTTCTCCTCACTGTAGTATCCAGAAGCTCACGCATGGAGGACATGGACATTGATATCGTCTGTGACGAGGGTTCCCCAGGATCAATGGCGTCAAGGACAGGAACGCCTGTGCCCAATGTAATATTCTAAACACCTGTTATACTCCATTCATCGTAGAGATAGCCTCGATTGAATTGCCATGTCCAATTGAAATCCTCATCTATTGGTTCAGCTATTATTTTGTGAGAAAGATTTTTTTACCCTTGCTTTGTCCCTACAGGATAATGACTACCTGATAGTGATTCCTTATGCCCACATATTTGACCTCATGCTGAAAGCTCTAGAGCTGCCCCCTGCAACTTACCAGCACAAAATATACCCAGGCGGAAAGAATCGTGTAACAGTGACTTTCATTTCTACTTTGGAACTGCTAGTTGGTTCACTTGTCCCGAGTTCTATACCAGGTGCAATCTTAGATAGTTATGAAGATGCAGAAGACAGTGCTGCTATGGAGGCTATTAGATACATGGAGAATGCATATGGCAAAGAAATGAGGGGCTACCACTACACCCATGTCAAGAGGCTAGAAAATCAAGTGAAGCACCTGGTCAAATGGTTGACTTCATTGAATGAGACAATCAAGAAGTTGCGCAAAACAGGCTACTATGCTGTCAGGTATATGAACTCATATTCTGCCCAAATAGAAAACACAACAGCTGCTCGCCAGCTGAAAGGTCAGGATAACACCAAGAGAGTTATGAAAACAGCTCTTGCAAGCATCGAAGGACTGGTACAAAGGCTACGCTACATTGCTATGATGTTTGAGCAGCGCCTTGAAGCAACCAGAAACAATTTCTGGTAAACTTTGCTGAATGTATCCTGGACAGCGTGCTTCATCGGCTGCAACAACCACCTTTTGTTTCATATCTATCAAACCAGCATCTTTCCCATTTTGGACTACTCTCAGCAAGATATGTATAGACTTTAGTCCTCCCTTGCTGCCTCTATGGTGAAAAGTAGTCAATGATGTAGTCTACGATCTTTAGATTTTATTGTTGTCTCTATGGTCAAGAGCGGTTTACGATCGCTTATTGTATATATGCGAAGGTCTCCTCTTCTACTGTTGTTTTCATAACACTATGACTGAAGAAAACAACCTTTCCTTTTATGCATGCTTTCACACTAATGTTTGCATCAAACATTCCCTGTGATCATGTCTGCAGCACTTACAAACTCATATTAAGATTTCCCAATGGATCATGTACACATTCCACCAATGTATCTAAGCTATTCTTTTTGAACAATAATATGTTAAAGCATACTCTCACACCGATTAGCTTACATTCAGCCTTTGTGCCATTAGCGCAACGGGTCATCTAGTTGCTATAAAAGCCGTCTCAGTTCTTCACATTCTTTGGGAGTTGAGGTCAGATCGAAGATAATGGGGACGAGATCGATAACCCTTCGCTTGCACCGACTTCGATCTACAGACGGCCGACACACGTGCCAAAGTTCAGATCACCATGCATAGATTTTTAGACAAAGGGAATATATTAATATATTTTTAGACAAAAAAGGCTTAGCAGTTGGAAAGGTAAACTGCTATCTCTGGGTGGGAGGTTGGTCCTCATAAATTCAGTACTAAGTAACATGGTATTGTATATGATTTTCTTCTTCCAATTGCCAAAAGGAGTTTTACATAGATTGAATTATTTCCGATCAAGATTCTTTTGGCAAGGAGATAGCGAGAGAAAGAAATATCGGTTGGCTAAATGAAGTGTGGTTTGCTCTCCCAAGGACCAAGGCGGGTTGGGAATTTATGACCTTGAGGTTAAGAATAGGGCCCTCCTTGGCAAATGGTTATTTAAGTTGTTGACTGAAGATGGTGTATAGTAAACCCTCCTTAGGAGAAAATATGTGGGTTCAAAGGCGATATCCCAGGTATACTGGAAGCCTGGGGACTCTCATTTTTTGGCGGGATTAATGGCAACGAAGAAATATTTCTTCCGCTATGGGTCCTTCTTAATTAAGAATGGCTCAGAAATTAGATTCTGGGAGGATAAGTGGTTAGGTAATGCTACTCTCCGGGAACAATATCCAATTCTATACAATATTATACGTCACAAGGGTGATACTATTGCCAAGGTTTTGGAATCATTTCTGCCCAATGTGACATTCAGAAGGGATTTAATTGGACCTAGACTACAATCCTGGAACATACTACTTCAACGATTAACCACGGTACAATTGTCACAGGGGGCTGATTTATTTCGTTGGAACCTACATGGGAATGGGCAATTCTCAGTGGAGTCTATGTATAGAGCTTTGATCCAGTCTGACGTGCCAGCTGATAATAATAAGAAGATCTGGAAGATGAAGATACCTCTTAAGAATAAAATCATTGCATGGTATCTTCGTCGCGGAGTCATTCTTACTAAAGATAACCTTATTAAGAGGAATTGGCATGGAAGTACGCAATGTGTATTTTGTCCGCATGATGAGACAATAAAACATTTGTTCTTTCAATGTAAATTGGCTCGTTCTATATGGTCAGTCATCCAAATAGCTTCTGGCTTGTACCCTCCTTGCACTGTGCTAATATATTTGGCAATTGGTTACATGGAATTGATCACAGGTTCAGAATTCTACTTAGGGTGGGAGCGCTTGCCGTGATTTGGTCGCTTTGGCTATGTAGAAATGATAAGATTTTTAATGATAAAAGTACTTCGTTTATGCATTTTATCTACAGATGTACTGGGAGGCTTCGTTTATGGTCCTCTCTACAACGAGTGGAGAATCGAGACCTATTTATGGAGGTGTGTACACGATTGGAGGCTACAGCGAGGGATACTTTTACCCAACATGGGTGGCAGCATGATCTTAGGATTGGGCTACCGACGGTTTAGGCGCTATACAAATATACATTTTTCTTTGTATTTCGCCTTCCTATTTTTTTTTCGCTTGTCGTGAAGACTTTGTTGGCTGTGTGCATCTTAATTATGCAGAGGCGGGGTGTAATACTTAAACCTTTTAAGTAATAAAGCGCCCCTTTTCAAAAAAAATAATATCGGGAAGATACCAATTACAGCTGGTCTCTATACCGGCAAGATGTCGAAAGGCATCAAAGATACACACAGCCAACATAGAAAATAAAAAGAATACGATCATGAATCACTAGCATCAGCAGCACTCTAACCTCCACAAAAGACAACACCCGGTATACAAAAGAGGTTCTCCAAAAGCAACGCCTCCAAGAAAGAAACGATGCACAAGCCTTGTCGATGCCTGATCAAACATATTTGGTTTTTACCCTGGACAAATTCCAAGTTCACCAAAAAACAATGCCTTGAACAAGGCCATTACCAGGTTCAACCAATAATGGCCGGACCTTGGATTTTCACACTGGGAATCAAGACATGGTACTCAAGGAGCACCACCAAAAATCCAGTTATCCAGTGCGGCCGCTCCAACTTGCCGAGGCCACCGTTGATAGCCCCCAAACACCTGTCACATGGTCTCCATCGCATCTAATACACCCTTCCGCCCAAGCTTCAAGACCTCCAATTGCAGCCGCCGTGACTTTCTTCTCCTCTATCTATGCCTTGCAAATCCTTAGACATGTATCATGGCACCGATAAGAAAACAAAGTTTCGGGCTGCGCCCTCTTGCAGCCATTTTGACTGATAATACGAGCACATGCAACCGGATCCTTTCCGATCTAGAAATCAAGGGGCGACATACGCCAATCAGTATAGATATCCGACAGGAGACCGGAACTCGTCAGCGTCCAGATCCAAGAGAATGACATCTGGCAGAAAGACGACTTGGCGGACGAAAACTGTTAGTATTAGGCCAAAGCCAACAGCCCCCACATCGCCCTCCTCTTGTTCCTCACCTGCAAACAAATGTCAGCGACGCTGCATCGTGCCACCCGCAACCGCGGAGGTCCGAACATGACGAGGTGCCAACCATGGCATGAGATGGGACAAGCCAGACCCGGCGACTCAACGCCCCACCACTGCAACTACTGCGGCACCGCGTGTAGCCTGCAAGCCAGCCACTCTGCTACTCCAGCGGCCACTGCCGCTGCCATTGCCTTGAAGAGAGGCCGCCGCACCGGATTCCTATATACATCTCCACAATAAATGATCTTAGGTCGTCTCACGCACCATCATGATTCGCTGCCATGGACTGCTAGCAGCTGCCATAGGAGAGGAGGAAAAGTCCAGGCGCCCCGCCACTGTCGCCACTGCGCAGACTTCGCCCGACAATGGCCAACAGTGTTTGCGGTGAGGAGGAGGAGTGGAGGAAGGAGAGCTACCGGCGGGACGGATCAAGGCCACACCTGAGTTTCGCTGCTGGGGACGACGCGGGTCTGATCATGGATATATTGGAGGGAGAAGTGAATGAACTACGGGCCAAACTCTCATAGCTGATGGAATTAAAGACAGAAGTGTAGCAATTACGTTCTGAGATTGTGACCGTGCCGAAGGTGGAACAAAAGCTTTTGGACAGCAAGAATTCAGATCGGCTCCGATGCGATTTACACGTCGGAACCAAACTTCACCGTGGATGTCGGCATCTTTGTCGCCGGCTTGACTGGTCGTCTCACCTAGGCCGAGGAATATGCTCCATGTAGGATCTTCAAGATCAGATGGATGTGTTCGTCACCATCAACTCCGATCTCAGGAAAGAACATGGTGGAGTCGTCCATGGAGCTTAGGGTCTCAACGTCAACATTGCCCTCAGGCGACCATGCAGATTTTTCTTGACAACGGATTCGTGTTCACCGTCCCCGTTTCTTGAGCGTCGCTTTGACGATTGCTTCTGTGAAATTGTGCGGAATTGAGTATAAAACTACCCTGCAAAATTTCATCGTGTTCCGATGAATAAATCTCCGGCAATCTATGATATACTAGAGCCCTATCGAATCTGGACGGGAACCTAGAAGAGTTTAAGGCGAGGAGTCCTGCGTCCAGCTCGGATATACTTTGGAAATTCCAACCGTTTTGGAACATGGACACAGGATTTTACCCATGTTCGGGCTCCTTTTAAGAGATAACACTCTACGTCCTGCTTTTGTTTGTATTGATATGGGGATAGTATAGAGTACATGTATCTACGACGAGATTGTTGTGTATGATTCTAATTATCTAGAATATCATCTATCGACTAGCCTAGCATCGGTTTATATAATATACCCTAGGATAACAAGAGTATTAGTCGGATATGTCGGTGGAGATGAGTCCTCAGTTTGTGTGGCAACTCTTGTGAAATCTCCCTTGTATATGTCATGGGCTGCGTGAAGAAGCCATTTAGTGTGAACCGCATGGGGATTCTCGGCCCGACCCACCTGTTCGGAAGACACGTGGTGAGTACCCCTAGTTCAGGACACCATCACTCGGCATCCATGATGAGCAGGTCCACATGCAGGTGCAGGTCGATGTTGGTGGTGGTCTCGGCCAGGTCGAGTGTGGCCAGTAACTCTTCGCCTACACTGTCCAGCTTCTTGGGGTCTTGGTCGTCGTCCGTGGTGTTGGGCAGGCTGTCGGCTGTCGGAGGTCGGCCGCAGCTCGTTGTCTTCCTTGGAGTAGCTCATGTGGTGGTAGTAGTTGTCCAAGGAAAGTAGGGCAATAGGCTACTTATAAGTAGTCATCCAAGGAGAGAGTAGGCCATCCAAGGTGGTAGTAGCTTATGATGCTGCACGTCCATCATGTGGTGGTAGTCGTCTAAGGAAAGTTGGCCACTTGGATTAGGGCCGTAGATCTTAAGGCAATCTCGTAGGAGCGTGATCTACTGAGACTTGGAAAGAGTATGGACTATCAATAAATCCTGGGAGTCCGATAACAGTAGGAAACCACGATTAGGTGAGGCACATGCCCGGTTCAGACTCGGATACGGCACCAGACTCTAATCTTTATATACGTGTCCCCTTTGTCGAACTCAGTCCACAACAAGGCATCAATCGTTCGTTCGGTTCTCGCCTGGTGTTCTTTCCAGCCGCCGCCGCCCGTCGCCGCTCTAGAACGGCAACCTCTTCCCCCTCCCATGGCGGCCATGTCACAGACCGACCAGGCACGGCCGATGGCAACTGCTGATCTGGAGGCCGCCATTGCGGCGCTCCCCGGCAAGAAGCAGCGCCCGCAGGAGTCCTTCCACCGCCTCGCCGCATGCGCGCCGCCCCATATCCAGCTCCCGTTCACCTGGCACGACATTGATGCCTACGTCTCCTCTCTTCACTCCTCCCTTTCCCTCCGGTTCCGCCAGATGCAGCAGCGGCCCCACCCCGTCGCCCCTCTCTCCTCTCTCAACCCCCCACGACGAGTTCATCCAGGAGGACCAGGAGAAGGTTAGGGATGATGAAGACGAGTCCTCAGTTGAAGAAATGAAGGAAGATAACATGCAGAAAGATAGAGAGGACAAGAAGAAGAAGGTGAGCCTCCCACGTCTAGACACAGGCATTGGCTTTGTGGCAGCGCCATGCCACAGGGCGGGAGGAACTCTTGATCAAGAGTTTCAGATTCCGACGCGGGTTTACGCCCCGTGAGCTGGCAACCCTATGCTTCAGCAGCCATACATGGGGGCACTCCCGCCTGATGTGGTCATTCCCGCGCTCGGGCGACAACAACCCTACATGGCGTACCAACACGAGTTTCCTGCCATGCCGATGAGCAACAATGTTCCTATGATGGTCCAGCAGCCATACACGCCGTACTTCGGCCAAGAGTTCTTTCCTGCTGTTTTGACGCAACACACGATGGGCATCGACCATGTACTTCAGAACCAGCATTACATGTCGCACCATCAACCCTACTTCCCACAACACTCCATGTCGCACCATGGGTACACACAATGGATGCATGCACTAGGTTTTCCAATCCCCCATGAGTTGGACAGTGATGCTGTTCCCGATTCATCTTCTTTAAGAAAAAATACATTGGGTGAATTTTTTACTACGCTTAAGACCCTTGAAAATGGAATCCAGAAGGATGTCAATCAAGCAACGATGGTGAATAAAACAACCAACTTTAAGAAGAAGGACAAGTCAAAGAAAAAAGGCAAGTCCAAGGGGCCCAATAAGGCTGGTACACCTGGAAAGTCTAAGAAGATTGGCGCCACTGCTGATGCCGAGTGCTTCTTTTGTAAGGAGAAAGGTCACTGGAAGAGGAACTGCAAGTAGTATTTGGCAGAAAAGAAGAAGTCTGCAAATTCCAGCCCCAGTATGAGTGTCATACATGGGCTTGATGTATTCCTTGCTAATTCATAGTGTAATTCTTGGGAACTGAATATCAGGTGCTCATATTTGCAACTCGATACACGGAATATAGAGGCCTAAGCGATTGGCAAAGGATGTAGTGATGATGCGCGTCAAAAATGGAGTAACAGTTGACGTGCTTGTCGTCGACGTCCTACCTCTATATTTTTATTTAGGATTTATTTTAGAGATTAATATCTATTACTATGTTCCAGCCTCAAGCAAAAGCATTATTTTTGGATCATATTTGTTGCAAGGTGGTTAATCATTTAACCCTGAGAACAATGATTGTCCAGTTTATCAATGCACATCAACTTACTGTTACTGTAAAAATCCGGGTAACAAATGTTTAATGTAACAATCGTTCGGGTAACAAATGTTTAATGTAACAAGAATTCCGACAATAATGAGTGCAAATTCTCATGGTAACAATGATGTTGAATAGAACCACTTATTAGAAACTACGAGATCATGTCTTCATATGTTGTTGGTATCTTCTCATAGTATGTTAACATTTACTTGTGTCCTTAGATCATGGGAATATCATAGAGCTGGATACCGTATGGTTGATTTGATATCCCCAAAAGTTGCTCCATAATTGGGCAATTACAAAGGTGATATTCCGGTACACCGAAAAGTATACTATGGTGCTAGGTATGTAAGACTGGGATTTGCCCCTCCGTAGATATTACTGTGTTCAGCAATGCCTGGCCAGGTATTGTGATTAAGGAGTTGGTCACGGGGATATTGCAATATGAAAACAAGAAAAGAGAACCAAGTAATTACAAGGATGATCTAGGAGTTGATTGGTGAACATTGATCCCGAGAAAATGATGGATATGACCATGATTCGCCGTGACTGGCTCGAGCGCGTGGAGGCGCAGTGCGCGCGCGGTCTCGCATCATCTTCTGTGCAAGCAGGTCGCTGCACCACTAGGGAGCTCGAGACGGTCGTGCCGTGCACCCAATCCACCGAGTGCTGCCGCGTCCACCAGGATGCGGTCTTTGCCCGCCTCCTCCACCAGACGCCAAGGGCACCATAGACTGCAGATGGGGGAAATAGAGCTGCTCCCCAAGTCTGGGGCGCATCGACGGGAGGTCGCCTTCAACATGGTCAACTACGATTTCAGGGTCTTCGAGGGAAAATGGTCTGTCGAGGAGGAAATTTTGTCATCCCCTATTGTTCTTGCTTATAATTCAGATTCACAAATTGCTATGCCAGACATGTAGACATCCAAATTGATATAGCCTAGTGGAAGCCTAGGTTCATCGTCATTTTGGAATTTGCAATTTTACTTCATAGCAGGATCAAGTGGTCTTGTAGAGCCACTGTATCTGTGTCGATGAACCATGTCAAGCAGCTCAGCGTGTTAAAGTATGTTTGAATCGTCCATGTTTCCTTGTAACAACAGAAGATTTTTCATTTGTTAATGCTAGTGTGGTAGGATTCTAGATGCAATATGTTTCGTCAACTAATGTTTGTGTGGGTTCATGGTATAATTGATGGCCCTGCATGACTCTGAAACTCATGGCAATTTAAGTCTACCATGGCGATTTTACAAGACGATGTTAACTTTTCTTAATTACCATAGTAATTTTTTTAGTGAATTTGCTATGGCAAATTCACTAGATGTCCCACGACAAATTCACAAACATGCCCATGGCAAGTTTGTTTTTTTCAAGCCGACGTCAAACTTTTCTTGCCATGGCAACTTTCTTTTTTCAATATGGTGTCAAAATTTTTTTACCATGGTAATTTTTTTAGCGAATTTGCCATGGCAAAATTCACTAGATGTCCCACGGCAAATTCACTAACATGCCGGTGGCAAGTTTCTTTTTTTCAAGCCGATGTCAAACGTTTCTTGCCATGGCAAATTTCTTTTTTCAAGACGATGCCAAACTTTTCTAACCATGGTAAATTTTTTTAACGAATTTTCCATGGCAAAATTCACTAAATGTCCAACGACTAATTCACTAACATGCCATGGCAACTTTCTTTTTTCAAGATGATGTCAAATTTCACTAGATGTCGCACGGCAAATTCACTAACATGCCCAAGTTTCTTTTTTCAAGACGAGGTCAAACTTTTCTTGCCATGGCAACTGTTTTTTTCTAGACGATGTCAAACTTTTCTTACCATGGTGATTTTTAGTGAATTTTCCATGGCAAATTTATGTAAATTCCCTTGGCAATTTTTTATTTTTATTGCCATGGCAAGTTATACTTTTTTTTGCCATGGATAATTTACCTTTATTAACATGGAAAATTTACCAAAATTCCCATGGCAATTTTTAACTTTTATTGCCATGGCAAGATTTACTATTTATTTGACCTTTATTAACATGCCTGATTTTACTTTTTTTTGCCATGTCAAATATATGCAAATTTTAATACGATTTTGGTTATGACCATGGCAATTTTAACTATATGCACCATGACCATTTTTTATTCCTTTTTGCAACATGGCAAATCTCTTTTGCACGGGACCATGGCAAATTAAGTCTATGCATCATGGAAATCTTAGTGTATGGATCATGGCATTTTGTAGTCTACATTTTAGTATGTGGATCATGCCATGAGATTATAGCTTATGCCTTTCTGTCATAAGATCATGGCAACATTCCAACATTCCTCAGGTTTTTCATTTATTTTTAATACAAAATTTTTTGCCATGTATAATGGGAAATTTACAAGTACTTTCTTTTGTAAAACTTGCCGTGTGTAATATTTTTTCCTTTGTTCGTATTCATCATCACAAATTTTGTACTAATTTTTTTATCATGCGTGTTTTATTTTTGTAATGTACTGAACGTAGACATTTTTTGTGTGTCTGAGTTGGCAATTAATCACTCATTGTAAATCCTAATGCAGTATCATTTTCTGAATTTTCTGTATTGTACAGTTTTTCCTCTACTAGTTTTACATCTGTATATACATTTTTCTCTCTATTTTTTTGGTGCAAAGGGATTTTTGTTTGGGCCAGGAAACTGATATTGGGCCTGCCTGGTCAGGCGTTCATGCTGAGAGGCTATTCGTATCGAACAGAACAGCTCGGTCGATCGCTATTGTCGCGTCGAACGAAACGTTCGTTCTGGTTCCTCCCCAGACCCAACGTTCGGCTGTTATCGGCGTCCTGGATCATTTATTTTTATTTACTATCACAATAATAGCTATGTTTAATGAACACTGTTAAATAGTGTATGTGATCCGAGAACGGCGTTTCGGTGCCCGGGTGCATCTGCATGAGATGTAATCTATAACTAAAATAAGTCTAGATACAACCATTTCGAGGACAAGTATTTTTGGACGGAGGGAGTACACGTGAGTGCTATCTTTTATTACTTCTTCATTTTCTAATAGGACTCTCCAATAGACTAAATACTTCCTGTTAATATAAGCCGCACCGATCCTAACAAAAAGCCGGGCCTAATTGGAGTCCGATACCACTAGTAGAAAATGGGCCAATGGTCCAGGCCAGGTCAGCCCATTAGTCCCGATTCAATTCAGAACCGGGACCCATGGGGGCATTGGACCCGGTTCGTGAGCCCCGGGGGCCGGTCGGGCCACGTGGGCCATTGGCCCCAGTTCGTCTGGACCTTTTGGTCCCGGTTGGTGGGACGAACCGGGACCAATGGGCCTCGCTCCTGGCCCACCACCATTGGTCCCGGTTGGTGGCATGAACCGGGACCAAAGACTGCCCTTTAGTCCCGGTTCGTGGGACGAACCGGGACCAATGAGTTGCCTATATATACCCCTCGCCCGTGAGCAGAGCACTCCCACTGCTCTGTTATTCCTGGCCGGCGAGGGATGAGCTTTGTGGTGCTCTAGCTCACCTCCTATGCACACGAGGTGTTCGATGGAATGCCCGAGCCACACTACTTAAGCTTTCTCCTCTCCAAGCTCGACCTCCAAGCTCCATTTTTCTCAATATTTGTCTAGGTTGAGCGGTCCGTCACGTCCCGTCCCCGTCTTCACCGCCGTCGATCGCCCGTGCCGATCTCGTCGCCGGCACCACCGTGGTGAGTCTCTTGTTCTTATCTTCTTTCTGAAAGGAAAAAAATTCTTACTTGTATGTTTATATAGATATTTGTATAATTTTCTTACTTTTATTATTGCATCTTATATAGTGCGATGGTTTTGGTATCCGCCCCCATTGGCCCTCGTCCTGTCTATGATTCGGATGTGGTATCTATTATCTTTTCATAACTATTGGTTCATTTATTGTTTATGACAATTATGCCGACCAACGTGACATAGATTTTATTTATCTAGGAGGTTGTTGAACCGGAAATTCCAACCGACCCTATTGTCGAGAGGTTAAATTTAGTTGAAGAAGAAAACAATTTGTTGAAGGAAAAAATAAGAAAAATTGAGGAGGAGGAGATGATATTGGAGCTGCATGTTGCGGAAGTCGTCGATGATCACAAGATCAAGATGGATGCAATGTGCTTGAAGATTAGAAAGATTAGAAAATATGCCATTCATACCGAGGCTTCATATCATTATGCCGTTGGATCAGTTGTTACATTGGTTGCGATTATGATCGCCTTTGGTTTCGCATTGAAATGTTTTACATAGTTTCAATGTATGGTTTAATTAATTTAGATGCTCTGCAGAGCTTTATGTTGTTAGATGAGAACTATGTATGTACTTTGGTTTTAATGTGATGATGAATTTCTATTAATTTGGTCACTTAATTATCTATTCATGATGTTTTCTAATGATTTTTGACACACTTAATTATATATAATGCACGCAGATGAACCGGCAATGGATGTACGATTCAAGACACACTTCCGAGTACATTAAGTGCGTGCATGATTTTCTCGAAGTGGCTGAGGCAAACAAGCAGAATGGTTTTATGTGTTGTCCATGCCCTATATGTGGGAATACAAAGTCTTACTCTGACCGGAAAATCCTTCATTCCCACCTGCTTTACAAGGGTTTCATGCCACACTATAATGTTTGGACGAGGCACGGAGAAATAGGGGTTATGATGGAAGATGGCGAAGAAGAAGAGTACGATGACAACTATGTGCCCCCTGAATACGGTGATGCTACTGAAGATCAAGAGGAACCAGACTATGTGCATGATGATGCTGCAACGGGCGAAACTGCTGAAGATCAAGAGGAACCAGACGATGTGCCCGATGATGATGATCTCCGCCGGGTCATTGTCGATGCAAGGACGCAATGCGAAAGTCAAAAGGAGAAGCTGAAGTTTGATCGCATGTTAGAGGACCACAAAAAGGGTTGTACCCCAATTGCGAAGATGGCAACACAAAGCTCGGTACCGTACTGGAATTGCTGCAGTGGAAGGCAGAGAATGATGTGCCTGACAAAGGATTTGAGAAGCTACTGAAAATATTGAAGAAGAAGCTTCCAAAGGATAACGAATTGCCCGACAGTACATACGCAGCAAAGAAGGTCGTATGCCCTCTAGGATTGGAGGTGCAGAAGATACATGCATGCCCTAATGACTGCATCCTCTACCGCGGTGCGTACAAGGATCTGAACGCATGCCCGGTATGCGGTGCATTATAGTATAAGATCAGACGAGATGACTCTGGTGATGTTGACGGCGAGCCCCCCGGGAAGAGGGTTCCTGCGAAGGTGATGTGGTATGCTCCTATAATACCACGGTTGAAACGTCTGCTCAGAAACGGAGAGCATGCCGAGTTGATGCGATGGCACAGTGAGGACCGTAAGAAAGATGGGAAGTTGAGAGCACCCGCTGACTGGTCGCAGTGGAGAAAAATCAAGAGAAAGTACTGGGATGAGTTTGCAAGTGACCCAAGGAACGTATGGTTTGCTTTAAGCGCGGATGGCATTAATCCTTTCGGGGAGCAGACCAGCAATCACAGCACCTGGCCCGTGACTCTATGTATGTATAACCTTCCTCCTTGGATGTGCATGAAGCGGAAGTTCATTATGATGCCAGTTCTCATCCAAGGCCCTAAGCAACCCGGCAATGACATTGATGTGTACCTAAGGACATTAGTTGAAGAACTTTTACAGCTGTGGAATGGAAACGGTGTATGTACGTGGGATGAGCACAAACATGAGGAATTTAACCTAAAGGCGTTGCTGTTCGTGACCATCAACGATTGGCCCGCTCTCAGTAACCTTTCAGGATAGACAAACAAGGGATACCACGCATGCACGCACTGTTTACTTGACACCGATAGTATATACCTGGCAAGCTGCAGGAAGAATGTGTACCTGGGCCATCGTCGATTTCTTCCGAACAACCATCAATGTCGAAAGAAAAGCAAGCATTTCTAAGGCGAGGCAGATCACCGGAAGAAGCCCGCCATGCGTACCGGTGATCACGTACTTGCTATGGTCAATGATTTACACGTAATCTTTGGAAAGGGTCCCGGCGGACTAGCTGTTTCGAGTGACGCTGGGGGACACGCACCCATGTGGAAGAAGAAATCTATATTTTGGGACCTACCCTACTGGAAAGACATAGAGGTCCGCTCTTCGATCGACGTGATGCACGTGACAAAGAACCTTTGCGTGAACCTGCTAGGCTTCTTGGGCGTGTATGGGAAGACAAAAGATACAGCTGAGGCACGGGAGGACCTGTAACGTTTGCACGAAAAAGACGCCATGCCTCCAAAGAAGTATGAAGGTCCTGTCAGCTATGCTCTTACCAAAGAAGAGAAGGAAATCTTCTTTGAATGCCTGCTTAGTATGAAGGTCCCGACTGGCTTCTCGTCGAATATAAAAGGAATAATAAATATGGCAGAGAAAAAGTTTCAGAACCTAAAGTCTCATGACTGCCATATGATTATGATGCAACTGCTTCCGGTTGCATTGAGGGGGCTTCTACCGGAAAACATTCGATTAGCCATTGTGAAGCTATGTGCATTCCTCAATGCAATCTCTCAGAAGGTGATCGATCCAGAAATCATTCCAAGGCTAAGGAGTGATGTGGGGCAATGTCTTGTCAGTTTCGAGCTGGTGTTCCCACCATCCTTCTTCAATATCATGACGCACATCCTAGTTCATCTAGTTGACGAGATTGTCATTCTGGGCCCCGTATTTCTACACAATATGTACCCCTTTGAGAGGTTCATGGGAGTCCTAAAGAAATATGTCCGTAACCGCGCTAGGCCAGAAGGAAGCATCTCCTTGGGCCATCAAACAGAGGATGTCATCGGGTTTTGTGTTGACTTCATTCCTGGCCTTAAGAAGATAGGTCTCCCTAAATCGCGGTATGAGGGGAGACTGACTGGAAAAGGCACGCTTGGAAGGGACTCGATAATATGTAGGGACGGATATTCTTGGTCTCAACCACACTACACAGTTCTACAGAACTCTACCTTGGTGACCCCGTATGTCCATGAACACAAGAACAGTCTGCGCTCGAAACACCCGGAGCAGTGCGACGATTGGATTACATGTGAACACATCAGGACATTCAGCAGTTGGTTGGAAACACGTCTCAGAGGTGACAACACTGTTTGTGATGAGCTGTACTTGTTGTCTAGGGGACCATCTTCGACTGTTATGATTTGGAAAGGATACGAGATAAATGGGAATACATTTTACACGATTGACCAAGATCAAAAGAGCACCAACCAAAACAGCGGTGTCCTCTTTGATGCAACAACTGGGAGGAGAAAGGACACATATTATGGTTACATAGTGGACATATGGGAACTTGACTACGGTCATGATTTTAAGGTCCCTTTGTTTAAGTGCAAATGGGTCAATCTGTCAGGAGGCGGGGTACAGGTAGACCCACAGTACGGAATGACAACAGTGGATCTGAAAAATCTTGGATACACTGACGAACCGTTCGTCCTAGCCAATGATGTGGCACAGGTTATCTATATGAAGGACATGTCTACCAGACCGAGAAAGAGAAAAGATAAGGAAGCGAATACATCATACGATGAGCTAAAGCGCCACATAGTTCTTTCAGGAAAAAGGGACATCGTGGGAGTGGAGGGCAAGACAGACATGTCTGAAGATTATGAAAAATTTCATGAAATTCCTCCCTTCAAAGTCAAGGCTGACCCAGCATCCTGATAAACGATGAAGATTATCCATGGTTACGGCGCAATAAGCAAATGACACAAGCGAAGAAAAAGTGAAGACTTTCTCCCGCAACTTTTATGATGATACCATGCCAACTTTGTAACAGACGAGTATGATACCATTATCCGTTTTGTACATGCACATCTTATGTGGGTGAATTTATGATACCATGCCAACTTTCGACTTTTTCAGAGTTCATTTGAAATGCTTTAATGTCTTATGGTTCGGCCCTCGTAATACCAATAAACACGTTTCGCTCCTTGTCAACTATGTTCTCACCAAGAACACTCTATAGGCGCATCTATGGTCATTTTTTTAGTAAAGTTAATCACAAACTGATGATTCACACAAATTTCAAAGAATTCAAATTTTAACTATTCAAATTTGAAAACTGATGGTGTCGTGGTTCTAAGTCTGACAGTAGAATGGGGGGTAGGTATGGAGAGGCAAGATCCTAGCTATGGGGTAGGTATGGGGATGTATGAGTTCGGGCCCTTCTCGGAGGAAGTAACAGCCCTACGTCTCGGAGCCCGGAGGCGGTCGACTGGATTATGTGTGTATATGTTACTGGGGTGCGAACCCTTTACACTGAGGAGGGGGGTGGCTTATATAGTGTTTTCCAGACCCCTCCGGCCCTCAGTTATGCAGGGTTTAAACTACATTAAGACTAGGCGTTACTGGTAACGCGTTACATAAAGTGTCCTAAATGCCATAAAGACTACTTAATTACAGACCGTTTGGATGCAGAGTGGCTCTTGATCTCCTAGTGGTCGAGTGAGTCTTCATGGTCGAGTCCTTCGAGTTCGTCGAGTGAAGTCCCTCTCGGTCGATTGGAAGGCAGTTTCTTCTGAGGGTGTCCTTGGGAAGGGTACTTAGGTCAGGTCTATGACCCTACCCTAGGTACATGACTTCATCATTAGCCCCCGAATAGATCGAGGTTTGAGTGAGGAAGGAGTTGATAATATTTCCAACCTGCTTTTGTGTTCTGAACATGCATCATCTTGGACCAATAATCTTTTTGTTGATAACATCAACTTTTCTTTCAATCGCCTTGATCCATTCTTTTCTCCGTCGAGTGAACTTTTGAACTTAGTAAACTTCCGAGCGACGGATCGCAGGAAATCTCCCGTCTGACAGATTGATCTGCTGTTAGCGGATTTTTTGGGATCCGAATTTTGGGAAGCGCGCGAAGCGGGGCGGACCGCGGCGCTCGGATGGGATAGGGCATAGACGCCTCGATTTCCGCGCCGCCTTTTTCGCCACTTATCGCGTACGCGCGACTGTTTCGGGATGTGATAGGATCGTCCGGGCCCACTCGTTAGCCACTCGGAAGTGCCCTTATAAAAGGTGCCATGTGAGGGTTTTTTGAACAGTACCCCCCCCCCATTCTTCCTCCTGCCCTCTCCCTCACCGCCCGCCGTGCCTGTTCTCGCCCCTGCCCATCCACTCCTCGTGTGCTACATCGGTGACAATGGTGAAGGAGAAGATGGAGGCTTTGGAGCGCGCGAAGAAGGCGACGGCGACGGGGAAGGCGAAAGGGAGAGCGCCCAGTCGGGGAGGATCCTCGTCCAGGTCCTGCCTGCCGCAAGGCTGGGTACATGGGGATTGGATCCACTCGACCATCACCGAGACGAATCTCACTGAGATGGCCAACGAGGGCTTGATCCCTCACGGGGCAGCGAGGCTCCCGGGGAACGAGTGGCAACCACAGCCGCAGGAGGGTGAGTGCGTTCTTCTAGGTACTCACGTCGACCGTGGATTCTCCCTGCCTCCGAGTGTTTTCTTCCGTGGTTTCTTGAATTTCTTTGGGGCGCAACTCCACCATTTCAATCCAAATTCCATCGCCTACCTTGCTGCTTTCATGTCCATGTGCGAGAACTTCCTGGGTTGCCGACCGCACTGGGGTCTCTTTAAGCACATATTCACTTGTCGCTCACAGACAGTGAAAAAGGCGAGTCCAGATGACGATAGGACTAAGGTTATTCAGATGTGTGGGGGCCTTGGGATTCAGATGAGGAGCAAGTGTACCTTTCCGGCCATGACTCTTCCTGAGTCGGTCAGAGGGTGGCAGTCGACTTGGTTCTACTGCCAAGATGAGTCGACGCCAGGGCAGTCGATTGGTCTCCCTCCGTTTTCCATGGACCGAGTGAACAAGCCCTCTTCTCTGAAGGTGCTCCCCGAGGAGAAAGCCCAAGTGAAAATGTTGATGGAGCGTGTAGTCTAGCTAGTTCGGGAAGGAGTGACGGGTATGGACCTTCTGGAGGTCTTGCTTAGGCGGCGCATCCAACCACTTCAGTACCGAGGCCATCCTATATATGTGGCTTAACTATGGAACCGAGGATGAAACTCGGGTCCATCCAGAAGCAGTCGACAACGCTACACTGGAGAGGTGGATGGCCGCGATCACAGGGAATAAGGACAACCCTCGAGGAGCCAGGAGGATCCCGCCACTCGACCATTCCTACACTCCGGACACGGTATGCCCACTTTATCCTCAATTGTAATCTTGCTATATCCATTCTGCTTTTGCTGCAAACTGGTCGATTGATCTTTGATTCGTTGTCTGTCAGGCCACAACTGAATTATACTCGATGCCCAATGGAGCACAGACGCCGACTGAGGAGGAGGAAGGAAGTGGGGGCGAAAGCCAAGAGGAGTGGGATTCGGATGCTGCTGCTGATGATGAAGGTGACGACTCCGGTGAGGAGGAAGAAGAGGAGGAGGAGGAAGTTGCACCACCTCACTCGGAAAGACGTTCGAAGCTCGTTCATGACCCTGCGACTGAGCGTGGTAAGGGGGTCACGACTGTCGCTCAGTCGACCAGGCGCCCTCGAACCACTTATCCGGTGCCGACTGAGAAAGCTCCGAAGCAATCCAGAGTGGCGCCGTCGAAGCCGGCGAAGGTCTTGCCGAAGATGAAGATGGTGATCCCCACTATCTCAGGGTAATGATGCTGCTTGAGTTTTTTTGTTCCACATGAACTTATTTTTGGTCGACTCATGAATCAACAGACTGACTTCTGGTACTGTAGCGCTGCTACTTCTAATACCTCGGCCTGGGCTGACGATCACGAGATGGAAGACGCTGCCACTTCAAAACCTGGTATGACTTTCATAATTCTGTCTTTAGTCGATTGGCTCTTTGTCTCTAATTTTGATTCTTTTCTGTAGCCCCGTCTAATGTCGTTATCACCCTTCCTGACGACAACGATGAGGAACCACTGAGGCACAGGAGGAGCAGGAAAGCGTCTGCTGGCAAGGCGACTCAAGACGTGCCAGCACCCGAGACACTGGTTGCGGAGGGAGAGAACATCACTCAGCCTACCGTATCTTTTGCGGTGCCGTTGACGAGTGCTCGCCCCTCATCGTCGAGTGCTGCGCAGCCGTCACTTTTCTCGACCCACTTCGTCCCAGAGGACCAAGCCAGTGCAGCGAAAGAAGCAATACGCCAAGCGGGAGTCATGATGGAGCAAGTGAAGGCCATCCGAGAAGCTAGCCAGGCCGCCTATGACGCCAGTTCAGCTCTTCAGAGTAACGTTCAGGTCAGTCGGTCACCGCCTGTTCTATTAGGATATGATATCTGAAAATTCTTCTTTCTGAAATCCATAGTGATTGTCCTACACCCACTACGTGTGTTGATTGGAATTCCGGTTTAGTGGGGGCACGCTGAGTGCACCCACTGGGTGTAGTCCCCAAGGCTATGGTGGACTGATGGCAGTCGACCATAGTCTTTATAGTTTAAGTTTTTCCTTCATTCGACTAGATCGAATGAATTTCCAGACCGGTGGGGGCACGCTGAGTGCACCCACTGGGTGTAGTCCCCGGGACTGTGGTCGACTGCTGGCAGTGGACTATAGTCTGAAGAGCATCTCCCCTTTTTTTTGTTGGTCGACTGGTCGACTCTGACTTGATATAACTAGTGGGGGCACGCTGAGTGCACCCACTGGGTGTAGTCCCCGAGACTATGGTCGAATGTTTGTATTCGCCTATAGTCTTAGAAACGTATGATTTTTCCTTAGTCACTCGGAAGTGAATTGTCTTTGACATTTTGTCGATTGGTTCTTCGTAGAAATCCTACGACCTTGCGGCTCGTTACACTGAGTTGGAGAACAGACACATCCAGCACGAGCTTGATCTGAAGCTAGTCCAGGAGAATTTAGTGAAGGCGAAGGAGGAAGCCAAAGGTATGTTTGGTGAGGCTTTCGACGACTGCCTTTGTCCCTTATTTGTTTCAAATTCTGACCTTGCTATAACTTTGTAGGAAAAGTGAAGGATGCCCAGAAGAAAAAAGACCTTGAGTTGGCTGAAATGCAGAAAACAGCTTTAGAGAAGACCAAGCTCGCAGACGATAAGTTGGCCTTGGTCACCAAGCTTGAAGAAGAAAACACCAATATGAAAGCTGCTCTTGATGCTGCCAACAAAGAGGTCAGTCGACTGAAAAGTGATAAGATTGCCCTGAGTGACAAGGCCAGTGAGCTGGTGGGGAAGAAGAACGATCTAGAGGCTTATCTGGGCGGACTCGCCAAGAAGCTATTCCTCATGCTCGAAGGTAATCTTTTGCATCAAACATGTATTTTAACTGTGATCTTTCCATTCAACTGTTATTTTGACTCGGTGGTTGTGCTTGCAGAATTTTGCCAGAACTTTGAAGAGGAGACTGGTCGACTGGAGCCAAACCTGGACCCCATCAGCTCTCCTATAAATGACGAAGTCGCCATGAACGTGCTCCGGCTCGAATCTCGTGTTGCTGCCGTCGTTGATTACCTCGCAAGGCTGAAGGTCGCCACTTCCCGCATCGACGCTACGCTCTGGCCCAGAGAGACGCTCCAGAATGACCTCGAGTCTCTGATGACTCGACTGAACACAGTCCCAAGTCGAGTGCAGGAGTGGAAGAAGTCCTCTGCCAGGTGTGGCGCAGATGTTGCTCTATCTCTGGCCCGAGTCCATTGCAAGGATGCACGAGAAGACAAGTTGGCGGCTCTTCGGGTGGCGAACACCAAGAAGCACGATTTCCGGTCTTTCATGGAGACCTTCATCGCCGCTGCCACTCGGATTGCTGATGGAATCGACCTTGACGAGTTTGTTGCACCTTCCAGCCCTCCACAGGAGGGGTAAAAAACTTCTTGAGCTCGACACTTTAAATTTGCCTCGGTATGCCGAGTGATTTTTGTAAACGATAAACCTTAACAGGCTTAGCGCCTGAGCACTTTCGGTTCTGTTAGTTATTTATCCGAACTTGGATTCGACGTTTGAATATGCTTGCGTTTGGTTTGAGATGTCTTTTGCAGGTTAAAGCGAGGTGCTTATTGCAATCGACTTGTTCTCCACTTCACTTAGGCAGGCACTGGGCTGTAGCTAAGCCTCCGAGTGGGAGGTTTGCTCTCCACTCGGTAGGATTTTCAAAACTTAGGCGAGCACTGGGCTGCAGCTAAGCCCCCGAGTGGGAGGTTTGCTCTACACTCGGTAGGATTTTCAAAACTTAGGTGAGCACTGGGCTGCAGCTAAGCCCCCGAGTGGGAGGTTTGCTCTCCACTCGGTAGGATTTTCAAAACATAGGCGAGCACTGGGCTGCAGCTAAGCCCCCGAGTGGGAGTTGTGCTCTCCACTCGGTAGGATTTTCAAAACTTAGGCGAGCATTGGGCTGCAGCTAAGCCCCCGAGTGGGGAGGTTTGCTCTCCACTTGGTAGGATTTTCAAAACTTAGGCGAGCACTGGGCTGCAGCTAAGCCCCCGAGTGGGGAGGTTTGCTCTCCACTCGGTAGGATTTTCACGTTGTGCTTGTGGCGTAGCTCGAAGGAGAGGGTAGCAGTCGACCTGCACCTCGTCCTCCTTGCGGAGTGCACGTTGTACTTGTGGCGTAGCTCAAAGGAGAGGGTAGCAGTCGACCTACACCTCGTCCTCCTTGCGGAGCGCGCGTTGACTTTGAACTTAGGCGAGTACTTAGACTGCAGCTAAGCCCCCGAGTGGGAGGCGGGCTCACCACTCGGTAGGATTTTATTGTAACTTAGGCGAGTACTTGGACTGCAGCTAAGCCCCCGAGTAGGAGTCTGGCTCACCACTCGGTAGGATTTTATTGTAACTTAGGCGAGTACTTGGACTGCAGCTAAGCCCCCGAGTGGGAGTCTGGCTCACCACTCGGTAGGATTTTATTGAAACTTAGGCGAGTACTTGGACTGCAGCTAAGCCCCCGATTGGGAGTCTGGCTCACCACTCGGTAGGATTTTATTGAAACTTAGGCGAAACGGATTCGCAGCTAAGCCCCCGAGTGGGAGGCTGGCTCGCCACTCGGTAAGGATTTTTTTTACAAACTTAGGCGAAACGGATTCGCAGCTAAGCCACCAACTGAGGGGGAATTTTACTGAACAAATAAAAGCAACAAAAATCATTGGGGAAATTATGACACTATTATCTTGCAAAATATGAACTACAGGAGTACTTTTATTACAACTCATCCGAGTGAATACTTAAGTATAAAAGGGGCAGAGCAGATCCGCATTCCAAGCTCGGGGCTCGTCGATGTTGTGCTCGACGTTGTAGAGGCGGTATGCTCCGTTGTGGAGAACCTTGGTGATGATGAAGGGTCCTTCCCAAGAAGGAGCAAGCTTGTGTGGTTTCTGCTGATCCACTCGGAGAACCAAATCTCCTTCCTGAAAGGCTCGACTCTTCACGTTTTTGGCGTGGAAGCGACGCAAGTCCTGTTGGTAGATGGTCGATCGGATCAGAGCCATCTCCCTTTCTTCCTCTAGAAGGTCGACTACATCCTGCTGCGCTTGTTCTGCTTCAGCTTCGAAGTAGAGCTCGACTCGAGGAGCATTGTGGAGCAGATCACTCGGCAAGACCGCTTCAGCTCCATAGACCAAGAAGAATGGAGTTCTTCCAGTCGACCGGTTAGGCGTGGTCCTTAAACCCCACAGCACCGAGGGAAGTTCATCGACCCATGCTCCAGCCGCATGCTTGAGGTCACGCATCAGTCGGGGTTTCAACCCTTTGAGGATCAAGCCATTGGCCTGCTCCGCTTGTCCATTTGACTGGGGATGGGCGACTGAAGCATAGTCAACTCGAGTGCCCTGAGATGTGCAGAACGCCCTGAATTCTTCCAAATCGAAGTTTGATCCATTGTCAGTGATGATGCTGTGTGGGACTCCATATCTGAATATCAGTTCTCTGATGAAGCTGACAGCAGTACCGGCGTCAAGGTTCTTGATGGGCTTAGCCTCAATCCACTTGGTGAACTTGTCGACTGCTACCAGTACATGTGTGAAACCGCTTCTTCCTGTTCTCAAGGGACCAACCATATCCAAACCCCAAACTGCGAAGGGCCAGACGAGTGGAATGGTCTTCAGAGCTAATGCAGGCTTGTGCGACATGTTGGAGTAAAATTGGCATCCCTTGCACTTGTCAACTATTTCTTTTGCCATTTCATTCGCTCTTGGCCAATAAAATCCAGCTCGGTATGCTTTGGCCATGATGGTCCGAGAGGACGCATGATGGGCACAGGTCCCCGAGTGGATGTCATCAAGGATTATTCGACCTTCTTCTGGCGTTATGCACTTCTGACCAACTCTAGTCACGCTCTCTCTGTATAGCTGTCCTTTGATCACAGTAAAGGCCTTGGATCGATGGACGATCTGTCGAGCCTCTTCCTCGTCCTCCGGGAGCTCTTTTCTCAGGATATACGCGATGTATGGAACTGTCCAGTCGGGAGTGATCACTAAAGCCTCCATGACCAAGTCGACCACTGCTGGGACTTCAACCTCAGTCGGATCTGTGGCACTCTTGGGCTGCGGGGCTTCTTCGGTAAAAGGATCTTCTTTGACTGATGGAGTATGGATATGATCCAAGAACACATTGCTGGGAATGGCTTCTCTTTTGGAACCGATCTTTGCCAAATCATCAGCCGCTTGATTTTTTAGTCGGGGTATATGATGGAGCTCTAACCCCTCAAACTTCTTTTCCAGCTTCCTCACTGCATTGCAGTATCCAGTCATGGATGGGCTTCTAACGTTCCACTCCTTCATCACTTGGTTGACCACCAAATCTGAGTCGCCATAAACCATAAGGCGACAGACGCCGAGTGAAATGGCCATGCGCAATCCATACAAAAGGGCTTCATATTCTGCCTCATTGTTGGAGGAATCAAAGTGAATCTGGAGCACATATCTGAGCTTGTCTCCTCTGGGGGAAACCAAGACTACCCCAGCACCAGAACCATTTAACATCTTAGAGCCATCAAAGAACATGGTCCAATGCTCCGAGTGAACTTGAGTCGGCTGCTGCTGTTCAATCCACTCGGCCAGGAAATTTGCTATTGCTTGGGACTTAATGGCCTTTTTTGCCTCAAACTTGATATCAAGGGGAAGGAGTTCAATCGCCCATTTCGCCACTCGACCAGTTGCATCTCTGTTGTGCAGAATCTCTGAAAGTGGAGCGTCGCTGACGACTGTAATGGAATGATCAGAGAAATAATGAGCAACCTTCTTCGTGGTCATGTAGATCCCATACACAAGCTTCTGATAATGAGGATATCTTTGCTTTGATGGAGTCAAAACATCAGACAGATAGTACACTGGGCGCTGAACTTTGAAGGCTTTCCCTTCTTCTTCCCGCTCGACCGTAAGTACTGTACTAACGACTTGTCCTGTGGCTGCAATATAAAGCAACAAAGGCTCTTTGCTGATTGGAGCAGCAAGCACCGGCTGGGTGGAGAGCAGAGCTTTTAGCTTGGCAAACGCTGCATCAGCTTCTGGAGTCCACTCGAACTTGTCTGCCTTCTTCATCAGTCGGTAAAGAGGCAATGCCTTTTCACCGAGTCGTCAGATGAATCGACTTAATGCGGCCAAGCATCCAGTAAGCTTCTGGACATCATGCACCCGCACGGGGCGTTTCATTCGGAGTATAGTGCCGATTTTTTCTGGGTTAGCGTCGATTCCTTGTTCGGAAACGAGAAAACCGAGTAACTTGCCACCGGGAACTCCGAATGTGCACTTTGATGGATTCAGCTTGATATCATACCTCCTGAGGTTGGCAAATGTTTCAGCAAGGTCAGTCAGCAGGTCGGAACCCTTTCGCGACTTGACCATGATATCATCCATGTACGCTTCCACATTCCGACTGATTTGAGTGAGTAAACACTTCTGAATCATTCGCATGAACGTGGCTCCGGCATTCTTGAGGCCGAATGGCATGGTGACATAGCAGAAGCACCCGAATGGAGTGATGAAAGCTTTTTTGATCTCATCGGGTCCGTACAGACGGATCTGATGGTACCCGGAATAGGCGTCTAGAAAAGACAATCTCTCACATCCCGCGGTCGAGTCGACAATTTGATCGATGCGAGGAAGAGGAAAATGATCTTTCGGGCGGGCCCGATTGATGTGTTTGAAATCAATGCACATGCGGAGTGACTTGTCCTTCTTGGGAACCATGAGGACATTGGCGAGCCACTCGGAGTGGTATATCTCTCGGATAAACTCTGCCGCCAACAGTCGAGCCACCTCCTCGCCAATGGCCTTTCTCTTTTGGACGGCGGACCATCGAAGATATTCTTTGACCGGTTTTGCTGTTGAATCGACTCTAAGGCGATGCTCAACCAGCCCCCTGGGAACACCCGGCATGTCAGCAGGCTTCCATGCAAAGATGTCCCAGTTCTCACGGAGGAACTGGATGAGTGCTTCTTCCTATTTAGGGTCGAGTGTTGTAGAAATATGGGTCGGAGCTGCATTGGGGTCGGTCAGGTGAATGTGAACAGGCTTCGTCTCACCGGACGACTAAAATGCTGATTCTGTGGCAGGCTACTTGGCCCGCAACCAATCACTCGGATCTGCATTTTTCTTGTACCCCTCCAGCTCGACCATTGTTATCTGGGAATCGGCAATTTTTGGGCCTTTCTGGAAACACTCTTCTGCCTTCTTCCGATTACCAGTGATAGTGATCACGCCTTTGGGGCCGGGCATCTTCAGTTTGAGGTACACGTAACATGGTCGGGCCATGAATCGTGCGTAAGCTGGTCTCCCCAAAATAGCGTGGTAAGCACTCTGAAAATCCACGACTTCAAATGTCAGCTTCTCTTTGCGGAAATGCTTCGAGTCACTGAACACCACGTCTAGAGCTATTTGGCCGAGTGATTCAGCCTTCTTTCCAGGTATAACCCCATGAAAACTCATGTTGGTGGTGCTCAGTCGGGACATCGGAATGCCCATGCCTTTCAGCGTCTTCACATGTAGTATGTTCAGTCCACTACCACCATCCATTAGTACCTTCGTCAGTCGAGTGCCTTCAACGACCGGGTCGACCAACAAAGCTTGCCTCCCAGGGGTGGCTATATGAGTCGGGTGATCAGACTAGTCGAATGTAATGGGAGTTTGGGACCATCTCAGATAACTGGGCATCGCCGGGGCGACCATATTCACCTCACGGTTGATTACCTTCAGTCGGCTTTTGCTTTCCACATCAGCAAAGATCATCAGAGTGGAATTAACATGAGGATATCCTCCCTCACTGTCCTCCTTATCCTCAGCTTTGTCCGACTCCTTTTCCTTGTCCTTGGGTTGTTTACCTTCGAACTGCTGGATCAGGAGACGGCACTGGATCGGGTAGATGAAATTACCATCTTCATCTTTCTTCGTGTGGATGTGACACGGCAGATCCATCACGTCATTCCCTTCTTTATCCTTCACCTTCTTGGGGTTCCAGGATCCTTTGGGTTTTCCTTTGAACTTGCCCTGAGTCACGGCCAGAGCCTCGCCAGGAGCCGCTCGTTCGGCCTTCCGCTTCTGCTTCCGACTGGAGTTTCCTTTCTCCGACTGACTAGGCTTGTACTTGCCGCTCCGAAGTCGGTCCTCCTCTTTGCCGTTGGCGTACTTGGTAGCAATTTCCATCATCCGACTCAGGGTCATATCTCCGGTCCGACCAAACTTCAAACTCAATTCCCTGTTCTTAACAGCATCCTTGAGGGTGCAGACTGCCTGATGATCAGACACGTTCTCCACGGTATGATGCAAAGTGATCCATCTCTGAATATATTCTCTTAAGGTCTCATTCGACTTCTGCACACAAACTTGCAGCTCTGTCAATCCAGCTGGTCGCTTGCAAGTTCCCTCGAATGTTCTGACGAACACTCGGGAAAGATCTTCCCAAGTGTAAATGCTGCTAGGAGTTAACTGATTCAACCACGCCCTGGCAGGAACCTTCCAACATGAGAGGCAAATGCTTCATAGCCACTTCATCATTTCCGCCACCAATCTGCACTGCCACTCGGTAGTCTTCAAGCCAAGTTTCAGGCTTAGACTCACCGGTGAACTTGCTAACTCCAGTCGTCAACCTGAAGTTGGGGGGAATCACCGCGGCTCTGATAGCCCTGCTGAAACATTCCGGACCTGAAACGTGTACTCGGCTGCTAGTGGGCGCATCCCTGTCGTGGCCACCTCGATGAGCCCTGTTCCGATCAACCAAGCATTGCATGATGATGGATCGCGCGTCAAAGCCTGGTTCCCTGGGGTCGACTGGAGCTCTTCGCCCTACACTGAGCTGGCGCCTGTCATCTTGTTGCCGATGAGCGTGAGACCCACCTCTTGGGGGAGGAGTGGGCACTCGACACCTATCATCACGATCGTATCGGTCACCATATTGGTGCCGTCGATTCTCGCGTCCTTCACGCTGCGGAGGCGATCTAGGGCTGTGAGCCGACTGAACCGTATTCGCAGCGACGGATCGATTGTGAATCCTGTTGCGTGACTGTGACACGGCTGAATTCTGATCTCCTGCTGCCCGGAGCAGATCCCTAATCTGCATCAAGCCTCTGCCAGCCTCCGACTACGAGGGCTAAATTGACTCTGCGATACGGGCTGCAGCTGCTAAATTCTGAATCGGGGTTCGATATACTTGAGTCGGCTGCGGGAAGAGTTGACGTCGACGGGTACTCGTTGCCGCGCGCGCTCGTCGAGTGCTCGCTGGAGATTCTCCAGACGAGTGCGCTCAGCTAAGTTGGCCAAACGTGCCTCCTCCAAAGCGCGAGCCTCGGGGGTTTCTCCTGCGATGGGAGTATGCAGGGCATCCATGTTCCTGCGGCGAAGTTCTTCCCTTTGCAGGGAATTAAGTGGCTCGGGTTGATATTCCTCATGGACTTGAGCGGGGTCGCCTCCACCGTCCGCCCCATCGCCGCGGGGGAAGCCGGGAGGGCTACGAGGCCCGTTGACCATCAAGACCTCCGCCGCCGGATCGCTGCTGTCGCACTCGGATGCGGTCTCTACGGAGCCAGCCGACAGGTCGAACAGGTCGTAGAGAGATTCGTCGGGCTCAATTGCCGCGACTTGGGTGGTGGCCGACTGGCGGGCCACCGTGTGCCTCACCCACCGCTGGAGCCTCGACCGACCAGAGCGCTTGCGCTGGCGGGAGACAGGGAGGGAGGACGATAGGGGAGCCGACCGACAAGGAGTCGACGGCTGTCGCAGCAGAACGCCGCGGACACACGCCCGAAAATGCGTCGCCCCGCGGACGGGGAGCGCGTCGATGTCGAGTGGAGCTTCCTGGAGCCAAGCGGAGTCGTCGGCGATGAAGGTGAGCGCGCCGAGACGGATCTCGCGGCCCTCGACAAAAACTCCAGCAGAAACCATGATGAAGGCAATTGGAAAAATTGCAACTTCTCCAAAAATCGCTAAGACACCGGCCCCACGGTGGGCGCCAACTGTCGTGGTTCTAAGTCTGACAGTAGAATGGGGGGTAGGTATGGAGGGGCAAGATCCTAGCTATGGAGCAGTTGTAAAGACAAGGGATGTATGAGTTCGGGCCCTTCTCGGAGGAAGTAACAGCCCTACGTCTCGGAGCCCGGAGGCGGTCGACTGGATTATGTGTGTATAGGTTACAGGGGTGCAAACCCTTTACACTGAGGAGGGGGTGGCTTATATAGTGTCTGCCAGACCCCTCCGGCCCTCAGTTATGCAGGGTTTAAAGAACATTAAGACTAGGCGTTACTGGTAACGCCTTACATAAAGTGTCCTAAATGCCATAAAGACTACTTAATTACAGACCGTTTGGATGCAGAGTGGCTCTTGATCTCCTGGTGGTCGAGTGAGTCTTCATGGTCGAGTCCTTCGAGTCCGTCGAGTGAAGTCCCTCTCGGTCGACTGGAAGGCAGTTTCTTCTGAGGGTGTCCTTGGGAAGGGTACTTAGGTCAGATCTATGACCCTACCCTAGGTACATGACTTAATCAGATGGCACTAACAGAAAGTTTAGAATTTTGCTGACCTAAAAGGAAAAAGAATTAAAAATAAAGCAAAAAACAAAAGAAAATAAATAATGCAGAAAACAAAATAAAAATAGCAACAATAAGTATTTTGTTGTAAGTAAAAACAAAATAAAATAAATAAAGCAACAAAGAAAACAAAAAAACAAAAAAAGTGTTTTCAAATTTGAAAACTAATGGCACTAACAGAAAATTTATAATTTTTCTAAAACTAAAAGCAAAAAAGAATTAAAAAATCAAGCAAAATACAAAAGAAAATAAATAATGCAGAAAACAAAGAAAACTGGAAAATAATTAAAAATAGCAACAATAAGTATTTTGTTGTAAGTAGAAACAAAATAAAATAAATAAAGCAAGAAAGAAAACAAAAAAAACAAAAAAAAGTGCTTTCAAATTTGAAAACTAATGGCAGTAACAGAAAGTTTATAATTTTCCTAAAACTAAAAGCAAAAAGAATTTAAAAATGAACCAAAAAACAAAAGAAAATAAATAATGCAGAAAACAAAACAAAAAAACTGGATAAATAAATAAAAATAGAACAATAAGTAAAGAAAACAAAAAAACGAAAAAAGTGCCTCCTACTGGGCCCCCACGGCCTGAATACGACTAGAAACCATACCATGGGCCAGGATTCAGGCCCGTAGAAGGCCCAGCAGGCCCACAGGCAAAGCAGTGTCAAATTAGGCCCATTGGCCTGCAGTTCAGAGGAGTTCGAGTGGGAAGAGGCAGTGGAGCTTATAAACAGGTGCGGGGCGCTCTCAACTAGCGAGGTGAGGCTAAACTCCCACCACCACGCCGCTGTGCAAGGCCATTGGTCCCGGTTGGTGCCACGAACCGGGACCAATGCAACCCTTTGGTCCCGGTTCGTGGCACCAACCGGGACCAATGCCCCGCCTTTAGTCCCGGTTGGTGCCACTAACCGGGACCAAAGGTCGCCGCTTCTGAAAAGAGGCCTTTGGTCCCAGTTGATGGAACCAACCGGGACTAAAGGGGTGCATTAGTCCCGGTTGGTGCCACGAACCGGGACCAATGCTCTTGCTATATATACAGCACTTAGCAGTTTCTACCAAATCCCCCACTTCTCCCCCGACGCCCCTGCTCCTCCTCATAGCCGTCGCCGCCCGATGCCCCTGCTCCACCTTGTCATCGTCGCCGCCACCGACGCTGTCAGGCTGCTCGCCTTCGCCGTCGCCGCCGCCCCTGTGAGCACAGCCTGCTCCCGCTCCCCTCCCGTCACGCGCCCCCGCGCGGCCGCCGCGCCGCCGCCCCTGCCCTGCGCGGCCGGCGGCCCCGCCCCGCCGCCCCTGCCCTGCATTTTCCATAGCAATTTCCATAGCATTTTTTGCATTTTTTTGTGTATATGTGTTTGTATGTGTATATGTGTGTACATGTTCATAGTATTTTTTTTCATAAGTGTATTTTTTTTGTTCATTGCATTTTTTTCATATATATAATGTATATATGTATGTGGTAGATATATATATGATGAATGGATGTGGCTATGTATGTATGAATATAATGTTCATAGCATTTTTTTGTTTATATATGTTTTTTTCGTATATGCATTAATTTTTTATTTAGGTTGTTAGTAGATATCGATTTTAGGTTAGTGCATTTTAGGTTAGTGTAGAGGAGAAAGGAAAATAAGGAAAAGGAAGAAAAGAGGAAGAAGGAAGAAGGAAGAAGAAGAAGAAAAAGAATGAGAGGAAAAAGGAAAATAAGAAGAGGAAGAAAGGAGAAGAAGAGGAGAGGAAGAAGAGGAGAAATAAATAAGAAGAGGAAAAAAGAAGAAAAAGAAGAGGAGAAGAAGAAAGGAATAGAGGAGAAGAAGAAAAAATAGAAATTTTTTCTTCTTCTCCTATATTCCTTTCTTCTTCTCCTCTTTTTTCTTCTTCTTTTTTTTCTTCTTCTTCTTCCTTCTTCCTTCTTCCTCTTTTCTTCCTTTTCCTTATTTTCCTTTCTCGAGGGAGAAAAAAAAAGAAGAGAAGAAGAAGAAAGGAATAGAGGAGAAAGAAGAAACTTCAACACGAGAGGGGGGGGGGTACCGATACCCCCTCCCCGATAACATTATTTTCCCATGTATATGTATGTCACGTCGTTGTCGATATATCCCCCTCGAGATAACTTCGACATGAGGGGCAGTCGATATATATACCCCTTCTCGACCGTGATAACTTATACCACGGCAGCACCCCCCTCGGCCCTCTCGTTCGACCAAAACTCTCGAGGACACCCAAACCCTAGAGAGAAAACGATGTTGGTCTCCTACCCCCTCCCGCCGCACCCCTACCCGACAAATTAACTCTCTCGAGGCCACCCAAATTTACCAAGTTAAAAGAGAATTGTCGTCGAGGCCACCCCAAAACCCTTGAAACGTTGTGTCGAGGCCACCCCAAACACTAGAGAAGCAGCGTCGAGGCCACTAACATGATTCCTTATTGTGATTAGCTAGATAGTTCTACGTTTGCCACTAATATATATCCATTTGTACCATGTTTGAATAATAATTGACATGTTGTAAATATTTGCAGAAGCTATGGAGCACTCCCGAGACGAAGCAACAGAAGCGATGTTGGGGGACATAATCGCACAAGGAAGTGATGTCGTTGCGTCATTTCTCAATGACACCGATGGTCAAGAAGGACTGGGTGAAGAAGAGGGCTATGTTCATGATGGCTCCGGCCCGTTAATGCCGGTACAAGAAGAGGGCTATGTTCATGATGGCTCCGGTGACCCAATAGAGGTACAAGAAGGCGACCGTGCTGACTGCTCCGGTGACCGAACCGAGTCCAGCCAGGTATATATATATTAGTTAAGCCCGTGCTGACTAGTTAATTGATGCATTCATTGTTTTGGTATATGTACACATATTAATTAACTCTCGTATTTCTTCCTTTTTCTAGCCCTCCGGATCGAGCACAACTTCGGTAAGGAGACGAGGCTCGAAGAAAAAGTTGAGCTCGGATGAAAGGTTTGAGATCACAGAAATCGCGCCCGACGGTGAACCGATTGAACCCATCCGGACAAAGAATGCATTTTCTGCTCAGTGCGGGGTTCTTGTTAGGGAGAAGATCCTGATCAGCATCCAGCAATGGTATAAGCCTAAGGAGGAAGACCCTGATGTGTCTTATGTCACTGATATGCAGAAAGAAGATCTTTGGACTCAGCTGAAGGCAAATTTCACCCTACCACCAGAGGAGGATCCGGAGAAGCCAGTTAAAGAGCAATTAATCAAGTCTTGTGCTCTTAAGAAGATGGCAACCCTATTCAGGAGGTGGAGGAAAGAGCTGAATAAGTTTGTCGACAAAGAAGAGACACCAGAATTCATCGGCAAATATGAGAAGATCAAAGATCACTGGCCCGCATTTGTGGCCCACAAGACATTGGAAAAGAGTAAGAAGATGTCGGCGACAAACAAGCAAAATGCTGCGAAGAAGCAGTTTCACCATCGCACGGGGTCAGGTGGCTACCTCAAAGCACGGCCTAAGTGGTCCAAGGCTGAGAATGATCTGCTTGAAAAAGGAATCGAATCAGAGACAATGAACTGGCCAGACCGTTGCCGGACTTGGTTCTTCGGGGCTGGCGGAACCTTGGACCCTGTATCAGGGAAGTGCCATTGGACGGACGCGCAACTGAAAATACCAGTCAAGAGGCTTTGGCACTATATCAGTGCAGCGCAGCGAGGGACGTTCGTTCCAGACAGGGAGAAGGACGAGCTCACAATGACCCTCGGGAATCCTGAGCACCCTAGACGGACACAAGGCACGCCAGGCTCCATTCCATGGAAGGTTGGTTTTCTGGATGCAGGGGGTTAGAAAATCCACGAGAGGAGGAAGAAACTGGAGTAGGGCCAACTGCAGGCGCTGCACGAAAGGGTAATGGGGCTAGAGGAATGAGAAGAGGAACGAGAAGCAGCAGATCGCAGCAAACAACCTGCCGAAGCTTCCGCCGAAGCTACCCCGCCATCTCAACGGAGAAGCAGCATGGCTTCCACCTAGCTGCTTTAGACGAAGCATGTCTTGATGGCTGCTGCCAGCTATCTCGTGGATGCTATCATGGAGTCTCAAAATTGCCACATTATGGCGCGATGGATGAATATGAAGGTCAAGGCGGCTGTTGGCTCTATTTATCCTACTGAACCCGGCGCAACTTTTCACTGCCGGCCGATTCCAGAAGGATATGCTAGGGTGATGGTGGATGAAATAACAGAATGATTTGAGGACCTCCAGCTTGACCACCCTATCGGTGAAGGGGAGACTAGGCTGGGTTCTGCTATGAAGATTCCATGCCTATGGCGGAAGGAGCTCATCAACCTTCTGACCTGGACGCCTCCGCCTCCTCCTCCTCCTCCAGCGAGTTAGGGCACTCCACCTCCTCCACCGCCTCCTCCTCCGGCGAGTGACGATCAGGGCACTGGGCCTCCTTCTCCGGCGCGCGGTGGCACTCCGCCTCCTTCTCCGCCTGCGCTGGCGTGCCCGAGCAGCCAGCAGCCTCCTCCTTCTCCTCCTCGCCAGCAAGGCCGGAAGAGACCCGCCGCCGCCCCGGCTGCTCCGGCGCGCCGTAGTCCTTCTCCTCCGCCTCGTAAGCAAGCACGAAAGAAGACAGACGCCGCAGCCGCTCTGTCTGCTCCGGCGTCTAGTAGCACAGCCAGAGGCGGGAGGCAATATAGATATGGTCCACCTCTCAAGCCTCTAGAGAAGTTACCGTACGAGAGGACCGAGGAGGAAAACGCGACGATCGTGCGGACCTACGTGAAGGAGTTCTTTGAAGGGGTGAAAGCAAAGAGACATCCACCTCCGGACGAGAAGGTAGATCCGGTGAAAGCAAAGCGCACTCTCGATGCCCTGAGGAAACCGGCAAAGTCTCCGCCGAGAACCAACTATGAGCGCATTACTGAACAGACATATCTCCAAGTGTAGTGGTCGGGAAGTACTGTCAGACATCAAAGGTCAAGAGAACGAGCAGCTGCGAAAAAAATTGACCAGCTCGGCAAACAAGCAAACCAATTGTGCCCCCCGCTCAATGTGTCTAGCGGCAACATCGTTGTTAATGCTCCAGGGATGGTGGCCGGTTATGGCAATCTACAAGATTACCTGCCTGACGATCAACTTCCTGATTTCATGGAGGTGGACGAACACAGATACGAGTACGGGAAACCTCTCGTCAAAGATGAAAAATCTCTAACAACGATGATGCGAAGATTCCATAATTGGTACATGAAAACCTACAGAGAGTCTGGGGGACGAATAGTTTGTATCTGAACATTAAAGAGGAGCACGACCTCGTTGGAACTGATCTGCTGTGTGTTCCATTTGAGGAGTTCTTCGCGTTCTTCAATCAAAAGGCCCTCGATAAATTAACGGTCTTTTGCTACTGCCTGTAAGTACTATTTCTGTCATTAAGTCTCTATATATAGATCGGCTCTTTCATTGCATGTATTTATAATTAATTATCCTCAATATATTATGCACATTGAAGATCGTCGAGTACAGAAAACAAGAAATGTATGATATTGGGTTCATTAACACAAATATCATAGATGATAATCAGGTTAAAAAGCACGCCGAAGAGGCCGAGGCCAACTTGCTACAATTGTTGATCAAAAATCAAAACAAAGATACCATACTCTTTCCTTACAACTTCAAGTGAGTGTTACTGTTGTGCACATATTCGGTTTCCCTTATTACTCGAGCGAGGTTATAGTAATGTAATTGATGAGTTATGCATGCGTGCGCAGCTACCACTATGTTCTTCTGGAGATTAAGCTTGAGCGGGGACTAGTAACCGTCTTAGACTCGAGACGAAAAGATCCCGAAAGCTATGCGGAAATGACTGAATTGCTCAACAAGTAAGTTCAATCGATCATTATCACACCATATCGGCAACTTTTTATTTATTTCCTGATATCTCAAGTAATAATAATTATTTTCTTTGTCTTGCAGGGTTTGGAAACAGTTCACCGCAGAAGCTCCGGGACTGCCGAAGGAGCTGTGATATACATACCCGAAAGTAAGTACTACTGGCTAGCTAGTTGCGCGCATCTCCCATTGATTCTATAGCTATACTTTCATCAATGCCATTTATAATGCTTCATTATCAGTTTGATTGACCTCTATTTTTGGTAAAGTACTTGTGGCAGGAACAAGGGAATGATTTCTGTGGATACTACGTGTGCGAGTTAATCCACAACGCGACTTTGAAAAATAAGCGGGGCTACTCTAAAAGACAATATGAAGTGCGTAAGTAATAATATTCACAATTTCATTTTATTACACCATCATTTCTGTTGAGTTTCATTCATATATATGTATTAATTAACCCCCTTCTTCAAATTAGACGTGGCAGATGCGGAATGAACTCCTAGAACCAGATCGCATGAAAGCAATTCAAGAGGAATTGGCGGGATTCTTTCTTTACCACGTCATTAATAAAGCCGGAGAATACCATGTGTAAGTTGATTTCAATTGCTAGGGGATTGTAATTAAGAGATCTTACATATTGTATATGTATGTAGCCAGTAGCATCGGATAGATAATACGAAAACTTGTTGTTCGACCAATCTCTCGGAGAAGGAGAGGTTGATCATTCACTTCTCTCGGTATGCATGACGAACTTTTGTACTTAATGGTTCCCTTCATTTTCTTACTAGCTAGCGTGTCGAGGGCCTCTATGTATAGTACGTAGCGTCGACCAAGCAGGGACATAAGAGAGGACACTTCTCTCTATTAATTAGCTAGCTAACACAATATATAAAACACCTAAATTAACCCCCCAAAACCCCCAACCCCCCCCCCCCCTTTCATAAAAACAAAAACCCCAGCCACTGGAATGTTGACGTGTCGATGCCTTTTAGTGCCGGTTGGTGCCGCCAACCGGGACCAAAGGCCCGCCTGCCTGGGCTCGGCGCACCGGTCACGTGGAGGACCATCTGTCCCGGTTCGTGTTAGAACCGGAACTAAAAGGGGGAGGTATTAGTAACGACCCATTAGTCCCGGTTCATGAACCGGGACTAAAGGCCCTTACGAACCGGGACAAATGCCCCCTTTTCTACTAGTGTACTAATATAGTTTATAGCTTTTGTTTTCTATCCAACACATATGCGTGCACACCTCTTTTGCAGCTTTTCTAAATATTTTGTATTAATATAAGCTGCACCCAGCCGGAGTCTAATTAGAGTCCAATACTGATAAATATAGCGTCTTTTTCTAGTCAACACAGATGCGTGCACCACCTCTTTTGCAGTTTTTTTTTCTGTTTTGAATCATACATGTAGACTTTTGTCCTAGGGAAAAGGCTAGCAGCAGCGTGCGTTTTATGCCTATCAGCAGCGCGGGTGCCCACACTACCAATAAGGCGCTACAGCTAACTTTTAGTAGTAGCGCTGCCCGTACCCGCGCTACTACTAAAAAGTTAGTAGTAGCGCGGGTGCTACCCACGCTACTACTATGTGGAACCCGCGCTACTAATAACAAAGCAGTAGTAGCGCATCTATTATACCGTGGGCTACTAGTATCATAAATACTAGTAGCGCACATTTTGCCCCCACGCTACTAGTAAAAATTAGGAATTAAAAAAGTAAAAATTAGATGCAATATTCATGGATGAAGATCAGAGGCACGTCCAGTGCAAAATAAATTAAGGCCACAGGACCATTTTAACACTTGCACGTTCATGGATGCAACATTGAAGATCTCAACTAGAAGAGATCACGAGATTTCATTTAACAGCAAACGCACACAACCAAAGGTGGGTACCTTTCCTAGTGTTCCACCAGCAGCCTAAACATACCACTTCTCTAGATGTATCTACAAGGCTCGGAGTTCAGACGCCGGTGGACCCGAATCCTCCCTCCCCCCGAACGGTGGTATCGAGGTCCTCCACCTCGGTGACCTCCGGCGTCACGATCACCTGGATGATCATCTGTGTGATGCAGTTGCCGGGCTTCACGACGAAGTCCACCTCTGAGTGGTTGAAGAACACGATGCCCACCGGGTAGCGGTACTCCGCGTCGATCACCCCTGCGGTCAAGTCGGGAAAGTGAAAAATTGTTAGTGCTCGTCAGCGTCCAAATCCAGTAGGGTATTTTCTTAATTTTTAGAAGATGCACACGAACCAATAGTAACAGCCGGAGGCTGATCCTTACTTGTTGCATGAGACGTGAAGAAGGGCGGGTCCCCTCCTTGTTGCACGAACGAATCAAAGGAAGACACTGCCGCGAGCTGTGAAGAATGCCGGGTCCCCTCCTTCTGTAAATAGATCAGGTGCCTGAAGTTGTAAGGAATCTTAATACAATGAACTCATAGTAATGCATAATAACAAGAAAAAAGAAAAAAATAACCATGAATCCTAAAGAAAAAGATCATTCTATGAGTCAGGTTGACAGTTTTGAGACACGGGAAAGGCCAAGGTTCTTAGCTTTTTCCCTACCGACTAGTACAAGTGCAGCAGCACCATCGTTGTACATTAAAAGATGAGAATGGCACTACAGTATGAGAATGGCACTACAGTTACACTTCCAAGTAAACATTGCTTTACATAACTTATATTAACCATGGAGAAAGCCTAAAATTCGAGCTACAAATTAATATAGCTTCAGTACACTCTTAAGATGATACATTTACTACTAAAGATACATTTACTACTGTAGTTTTGAAAACTGTGAGGTGTTTGGCTAAACCAACAACAGTAGTTTCATATTCACTTGTACTCCTGATACAATGTTTTTTTCTAACTTCTAGAAAAAGAGGTCCAAACCTCTTTTTTCTCAAACTGACAGCTTGGTTTGTAACTCACAATTATCAACATGGCAAACTAGGCCTCTGCATAGCATGCTCCACACAAAAAATGGCAGTTTCTGCCATGGAGGGCACATGCATACTGCATGTATGTTAAGTTTGCATGCTAAACATTTTCCCTTATGCTCAGGCTAATTAACCGGACGCATACCCCAATGTCTTAGGTAAGTGTTTTTGCTGAACCATGAGGGGCAATCAGCCATGTCGCATGAGGCCAAGACAGTAGAGCTCAGGCACAGATCCTATGCTAGCTAGCTTCTCAGGACCATAGTAGATCTAGTACCAAAAGTGCACAAAACACAGCGCAATTACCTTCCGGCATCAGACGGCATGGTTTCAGCATAACTAATCGTGCAGAAAAATAAATAGAGAAGAAAATAGATAAACAGGCTACCCTGCATCTTGGACTAGAGCTGCTGCTAGTAGTGCAAACAGAGGATGATGATATAGTACAAGCGCAGGAGAACTAGTCAGTTTTGGCTGTGTGTCTGTCCGGCCTCCGGCAACAATCGACTCAGCCGACACGCATACTGCCGACCAATTGAACTACTACCATGGCCGCCGGTTCTAGCTTGGCTGGCCCGTCCAATCGGTCGGTGTTCTGGCGCTAGATTCATTGCCATCAGTGAGTCAACTATCGCGCCCTCCCAGCCCATGGATCTGAGCCGGCCAGTGCGTGGCCCAGCTTCAGCCCCCCGCCCGCCCCTAAGACTGGGAACACGCACCGCCGGCCTAGAGAGCAGGAAATCCGACGGCCCGCCCGCCCACCTAGCTAGCTACTGCCTCGCCGATGGTGTCGCCTTGTTCCTCCGCCTCGCCCGGGCTCGCGGAGGAGATCGGGGCACAAAGGAAGGGAGGAGATTCGGGGGGAAGGGAAGGGGAGGGGAGAGACGAGTTTCCTGACCTGCCTGTCTGCCTTGGATGAGATCTGCCTGCGTGGGAGACGAGTTTCCTCATCTCCCCACAACCTCCTCGCCGTTTGCCTCTCTATCACCGCCTTCCCCCTCGCCGCCTCAAGGCAAGGGTGCAGGCCTTGAGGCACGGATCTGGGAGGAGGGAAGGGAGGGGCGGAGCTTGGGGTGCTTGGGGGCATATTCTGCGCGGCCGGAGCTCGCCGAAACCGGCCGGCATGGGTGCTGGCGGCGGCGAGGAGGTCGTGGGGGAGATGAGTCAACTGAGGGATGGGGGTGAGGTTGGAGAGAGAGAGAGAGTTTTTTTCTTTAGGATCGGGGTGGGAGTGGAGCGGCAAGGGAGGGATACGCTCAGCAGTAGCGTGGGTATCTTACCTGCGCTATAGCTATTCACTTAGTAGTAGCGCGGGTTTATACCCCTCGCTACTACTATGGCATTGTCCCGGGGGGCATGGTAGAGACCGCTTAGTAGTATCGAGGGTTAAAAACCAGCGCTACTGCTATCAGCTTAGTAGTAGCGAGGTTTAAAAACCCGCGCTACTGCTACTTAGCAGCAGCGCCTGATTTTAAAGCGCGCTGCTGGTAAGATTCTGTGTATAGGCTTTTCCCTAGTAGTGTAGAACCGGGACTAAAGGGGGGAGGTATTAGTAACGACCCATTAGTCCCGGTTCATGAACCGGGACTAAAGGCCCTTACGAACCGGGACAAATGCCCCCTTTTCTACTAGTGTACTAATATAGTTTATAGCTTTTGTTTTCTATCCAACACATATGCGTGCACACCTCTTTTGCAGCTTTTCTAAATATTTTGTATTAATATAAGCTGCACCCAGCCGGAGTCTAATTAGAGTCCAATACTAATACATATAGCGTCTTTTTCTAGTCAACACAGATGCGTGCAACACAGATCCAACACATGTAGACTTTTGTCCAGATACATCAGAGCTCTTCAAATAACATAACTTTAGACTGGTGAATCTCCACCGTTCCTTTTCTATCGTTTTATGTATATAATAGATACTAGATAGATAGAAGTAAGCCAAGGTACCGGTCCATCTTTGTGCGAAGCATGCTTCCTTGCTGATGGTTACCGAATGTTGGACTAATACTAGACCCCCTTTCCTCCATTGTTGAATAAAGCTCCCAAGTTTGAACCGCAAAAAACGACACGACCACGTGTTAGGCATGCCATTTCATCGTGTCTGCAAATGCATGTGCAGGTCAGTTAATTATATATCTCCTGTTTTCTAATGACTGATTGTTCCATAAATCTATATCCAACATGGGTGTTACAACATTTGGTTATGCTTTTTCAATGGTCGTTCAATCGCGTCCACATTCAACAACTTTGGGTGTCTTTTTCCTCATTGATGATGCATTGTTGTTTCATATAAAAAGATTAAGAAATCATAGTGACCGAGAAACCTTTCCTCTATATTTAGTTCTGGCAACAACTGACAAGTCTGAAAGGAATAGGCGGGTGTTCGAGCATTTTTCCATGTCAGGCCCTGCAAGATTTCTTTGTGCTCCAGCCCACAATATCAGCTCATTGGCTTTCTAGATTTGTGAAAATGAACCACCCCCTGAGCAAGACTAATGTATCCATTTGTCCTTCAGCACAGGATGTGTTTCGGTTGTCAAAGGTCCTGAAAAAAGGAATTCAGGATGGTTCGAGAAGGGTGATGTGAAGATGAACAAAACCAGAATCAAGAAGTAAACTGTAAATTGGATCTTCATGAGATCTTGCATGGAACCTCAAGTACGTAATGACACTGGAATGAGACCAGAAAACCCGAGTCCTGTTGGAAGAACCTACGGGGGTTTATATCAGATCCCATTCACCTGTGTTTAGCTTATCAACACTTACTACTCCCCATGTATATACAACACAACAGCTGTGTGGCGGTATTGGCGTATGACAAATAGGTACCAGTAATGTGTTTCCCACCACATTTCAACATGATTGCCATATAAACAATAACCAACTTCTCATTATTACTATTTATCATGAAGGAAGAAAAGAACAATTCATGATAGGGCATATAGAAGAGGATGCAGAGAATCATCCCCTGGGCCAGAAGATGAAATTACAATGAATTTTTTGACAAAACGTACTACTAACTGAACAGAGCAACCTGACCCGAAGAAATTAAAAAATGTAGGAGCACTAGACCAAATTTACCTCCAGGTTCGGATAACCTGTAGATCAAGAAAGTAATACTGTTGGAGCTTGAACATTCGTATACACAGGACTCGCCCCCTGACATTATGTTTACAAATTCTGCAGGTTAACAGAAGTTTACTACTGTCAAAAATATAAGATACAAAACAGTCGCCTCTGCCTGATTTATGACAGTACAGATTTTAGCCTTTGGTTGGATCCATTGCCATCAAGGGCCTGCACTGGATTCACGTTTTTTTTATGGAATCTATCAACAGGGTTTAGTTTCCCTCACACCTGCACACATGAAGATTTAAACTGGATGAGATATTTTATACGACTATGCATGCATCCAATTGAGCTGGGTTTAAGTGTATCAGGTTTACAATTGGCATCAAGTATAGCGTAGGCTATCAGGTTTACAATAAAATGGTCTTCAAGTACATCATAGTGTTGGGAAACCAATGCAATAATTATATCAGAGCCAGTGGGACAATAAACAATATCAGCCCATCGGTAATGCCTAATAGGTTTATCGATCAACTTTGTTTCTTTCTAAGTAATCTAGCACAATCACCTAGGGATTAAATGATTTTCATATAGCGTTACTAAAAGCGTGATTGGGTTAACCATTTCACACTTGATTTTTCACTATTACTCATTTCATTTGTTATCTCCCAAAGACGGATATAACCACATCGAACAATGAAACATGCAAAAAAGAGAGGCTATAAGCTTTTTAATCTTGCAAACCAACAATCAAGTGTTAGTGACATTCCTATAAAAAAAGTGGCGATGACATACACTTGTCTATCTAGCTATGTTAAATGAGAACATATAATGAACATTATGGCTATAATCACCTATCTAGCAAAGGTATTGGAGCATTTCATGAATAAAACACAACAGAATGGGTTACTCCTACAATAGGTGGACTAGGGATGAATAATCACCTGGCGCATAGAAACACTTGAAAGAATGATAGTAAGTACTACTATCAGGGGCTTCACAAAGCTTCCTAGATTGCATCGACTTAAGCTGAACCATATAGACACTGCCTTTCACATATAAAAATATCACGTCGGTATCCTCAACATGTCCATGTATATTATAATCCAATGATGCCTTCTTTCCATCAACCTGAGGAGGGAGCCCAAGAATTTTATGCATTTCAATGGTCTTCCACCGCACCCAGGTGGCAACACCATGGCAATTGACCTTCCTCTGCCACATTTGAATGTTACGGTAATGGTGACACAACATAGCAAGACCAACCGCACCATCTTCTGCTTGGATGATCTGATGGCTGTGGGAATGATACATACCGCACTGGTAGAAAAAGAGGCTTCCGTCCAGCCCCATTAGTCGCGAAACCGTAGGAACCGCGACTAATGAAGTCTTTAGTCGCGGTTCGGCAGACGAACCGCGACCAAAGGCCTGGGCCCAGGGCGCTCGGTGGCCAGCTGGTGCACGTGAGGGGCTTTAGTCGCGGTTGGCCAGGCCAACCGCGACTAAAGGTCCTCCCCTATATATACCAGTTCAGCACGCTCACTTAGCCATTTGGTGCCACTTCTCTTCACAAGCTTCACAAGAGGGTGTAGGTTTGCTTTTGGTTCCTCTTATGCACACAAGGTGTTTGATGAAATGCCCTAAGAGGGTGAAACAAACATGATATGAAGTGTTGGAGCCACACTTGAGGTTCCTCATTTATTTTTTCCTCCTCGATCGCGGTTAGCAACTTGAACCTTTCATGCATGTGTGTCATTGATAAAATATGCATGTGTGCAGTTCATTGTTTAATTTATATTGTTTGTAGCTAGTTAGTTTAACAAATGCATGATGGTTAATTATATATTTTATATTATAATAATGCAGATGAATCGGCAATGGATGTACGGTAACCGACTCTCCGGCGAGTTCACTACGGGTTTGAAAGATTTCCTCGTAGTGGCTAATGCGAACAAGCAGGGGGGTTTTGTTATCTGTCCATGTGTTATCTGTAAGAATCAGAAGGGTTACTCTTCCTCAAGAGATGTTCACATGCATCTGCTTCGGCACGGTTTCATGCCAAGCTATAATTGTTGGACCAAGCATGGAGAAAGAGGGGTTATAATGGAAGAAGATGAAGAAGGGGATGATTTCATCGATGAAAGCTATCTTGCTCATTTCGGTGATACTTTCATGGAGGATGCTGAAGGTGAAGGGGAAGGTGAAGAAGAGGCACGTGATGATCCCGTTGATGATCTTGGTCGGACCATTGCTGATGCACGGAGACGCTGCGAAACTGAAAAGGAGAGGGAGAATTTGGATCGCATGTTAGAGGATCACAGAAAGGCGCTGTACCCCGGATGCGATGATGGTCTGAAAAAGCTGGGCTGCACACTGGATTTGCTGAAATGGAAGGCAGAGGCAGGTGTAGCTGACTCGGCATTTGAAAACTTGCTGAAAATGTTGAAGAATATGTTTCCAAAGGATAACGAGTTGCCCGCCAGTACGTACGAAGCAAAGAAGGTTGTCTGCCCTCTAGGTTTAGAGGTTCTGAAGATACATGCATGCATCAACGACTGCATCCTCTACCGCGGTGAATACGAGAATTTGAATGAATGCCCGGTATGCACTGCATTGCGTTATAAGATCAGAGGCGATGACCCTGGTGACGATGTTGAGGGCCAGAAACCCAGGAAGAGGGTTCCCGCCAAGGTGATGTGGTATGCTCCTATAATACCACGGTTGAAACGTCTGTTCAGGAACAAAGAGCATGCCAAGTTGTTGCGATGGCACAAAGGGGACCGTAAGTCGGACGGGGAGTTGAGACACACCGCAGATGGAACGCAATGGAGAAAGATCGACAGATGGTTCAAAGATTTTGCAGCTGACGCAAGGAACATAAGATTTGCTCTAAGTACGGATGGCATGAATCCTTTTGGCGAGCAGAGCTCCAGCCATAGCACCTGGCCCGTGACTCTATGCATCTACAACCTTCCTCCTTGGTTGTGCATGAAGCGGAAGTTCATTATGATGCCAGTGCTCATCGAAGGTCCGAAGCAACCCGGCAACGACATCGATGTGTACCTAAGGCCATTAGTTGATGAACTTTTACAGCTGTGGGGTGGTGTCCGTGTGTGGGATGAGCACAAACAAGAGGAATTTGACCTACGAGCGTTGCTTTTCGTAACCATCAACGATTGGCCTGCTCTTAGTAACCTTTCGGGACTGTCAAATAAGGGATACAATGCATGCACGCACTGCTTACATGAGACTGAAAGTGTACATTTGCCAAATTGTAAGAAGAACGTGTACCTTGGGCATCGTCGATTTCTTCCGAAAATTCATCCAGTAAGAAAGAAAGGCAAGCATTACAACGGCAAGGCAGATCACCGGCCGAAGCCTGCGGAACGCACTGGTGCTGAGGTATTTGATATGGTCAAGGATTTGAAAGTCATCTTTGGAAAGGGTCCTGGCGGACAATCAGTTCCGAAGGGAGCTGACGGGCACGCAGCCATGTGGAAGAAGAAATCTATATTCTGGGAGCTAGAATATTGGAAAGTCCTAGATGTCCGCTCTGCAATCGACGTGATGCACGTTACGAAGAATATTTGCGTGAACCTCCTAAGCTTCTTGGGCGTGTATGGGAAGACAAATGATACAAAGGAAGCACGGCAGGACCAGCAACGTTTGAAAGACCCTGATGACCGGCATCCGGAATGGTTTCAAGGTCGTGCCAGCTACGCTCTGACCAAAGAAGAGAAGGTCATCTTTTTTGAATGCCTGAGCAGTATGAAGGTCCCGTCTGGATTCTCGTCCAATATAAAGGGAATAATAAACATGGCGGAGAAAAAGTTCCAAAACCTGAAGTCTCACGACTGCCACGTGATTATGACGCAATTGCTTCCGATTGCTTTGAGGGGGCTCCTGCCGGAAAATGTTCGAGTAGCCATTGTGAAGCTATGTGCATTCCTCAATGCAATCTCTCAGAAGGTAATCAATCCAGAAGTTCTACCACGGTTACAGAACGATGTGATCCAATGTCTTGTCAGTTTCGAGTTGGTGTTCCCGCCATCCTTCTTCAATATTATGACGCACCTCCTGGTTCACCTAGTCGAAGAGATTTTCGTTCTCGGTCCTGTATTTCTACACAATATGTTCCCCTTCGAGAGGTTCATGGGAGTATTAAAGAAATATGTTCGTAACCGTGCTAGGCCAGAAGGAAGCATCGCCAAGGGCTATGGAAATGAGGAGGTAATTGAGTTTTGTGTTGACTTTGTTCCTGACCTTAAGCCGATTGGTCTTCCTCGATCGCGGCACGAGGGGAGACTAAGTGGAAAAGGCACGATCGGAAGGAAATCAACGATATGTATGGACGGCCATTCTCTGACTGAAGCACACCACACTGTACTGACCAATTCCAGCTTGGTGGCTCCGTACTTTGAGAAACACAAGAATATTTTACGCTCGGACAACCCGGGGAAGCCTGAATCCTGGATTAGGAAGGCCCACATGGAGACTTTCGGCAGTTGGTTGAGAAAACATTTAATGAATGACAATGATGTTGTAGATCAGCTGTACATGTTGGCCAAGACACCATCTTCGACTATAACGACTTTCCAAGGGTACGAGATAAATGGGAATACATTTTACACGATCGCCCAAGATAAAAAGAGCACCAACCAAAACAGTGGTGTCCGCTTTGATGCAGCAACCGAGAATGGGCAAAAGGTCACATATTATGGTTACATAGAGGAGATATGGGAACTTGACTATGGACCCTCCTTTAAGGTCCCTTTGTTCCGGTGCAAATGGTTCAAGCTAACAGGAGGTGGGGTAAAGGTGGACCAGCAATACGGAATGACAATGGTGGATTTCAACAATCTTGGTTACCTTGACGAACCATTCGTCCTAGCGAAAGATGTCGCTCAGGTTTTCTATGTGAAGGACATGAGTAGCAAACCGAGGAAACGGAAAGATAAGAAAACGATCAGTGCATCATGCGATGATCCAAAGCGCCACATTGTTCTTTCAGGGAAAAGAAACATCGTGGGAGTGGAGGACAAGACACACATGTCAGAAGATTATAATATGTTTGCTGAAATTCCGCCCTTCAAAGTGAACACCGACCCAAGCATTAAGTTAAATGATGAGGATGCTCCATGGATACGGCACAATCGTAAGCAAGCAGGGACACAAGGGAAGAAATGATGTGTAATAATTTATTGTATCAAACCTTTTGTCAAACCTTCAAGGGGTTTTAAAATGAATTAGTTTTATTTTTCTGATTTTTTTGATATATAATTGTATTTTTAAGATTTTAAAATGAATTAGTTTTATTTTTCTGATTTTAAAAGGAAAAAGGAAGAAGAAGAAAGAAGGAAAAAGGAAGAAAAAACAGAAGAAAAAAACAGAAGAAAAAAGGAAAAACAGAAGAAAAAAACAAACAGAAGAAAAACATAAAAAAAACAGAAGAAAAAAACAGAAGAAAAAAGGAAAAAGGAAAAAAGGATATCAAACCTTTTGTCAAACCTTCAAGGGGTTTTAAAATGAATTAGTTTTATTTTTCTGATTTTTTTGATATATAATTGTATTTTTAAGATTTTAAAATGAATTAGTTTTATTTTTCTGATTTTAAAAGGAAAAAGGAAGAAGAAGAAAGAAGGAAAAAGGAAGAAAAAACAGAAGAAAAAAACAGAAGAAAAAAGGAAAAACAGAAGAAAAAAACAAACAGAAGAAAAACATAAAAAAAACAGAAGAAAAAAACAGAAGAAAAAAACAGAAGAAAAAAGGAAAAAAGGAAGAAAAAAAGAAAATATGCCACCTACTGGGCCACCACGGCCTGAATACGACTAGAAACCCATTAACGGGCCAGGATTCAGGCCCGCAGAAGGCCGAGTAGGCCCACAGGCACATAGTGACAGAATAGGCCCGTAAGCCTGCATTTGAGAGGAGCTCGAAGTGGTGAGCGCAGCCGCGCTTATAAACCACTGTCGAAGCCTCTCGGCTAGCGAGGTGGGACTAAACATCCCACCGCACCGCGCCAGTTCTAGCACAGACCTTTAGTCGCAGTTGGAGAGGCGGACCGCGACTAAAGGGTACCTTTAGTCGCGGTCCGCCTCTCCAACCGCGACTAAAGGGACTTTCTGCGCGGGAACGGAGGCGGCGCCAAAACCCTTTAGTCGCGGTTGGGGAGGCGGACCGCGACTAAAGGGTACCCTTTAGTCGCGGTTGGGGTGGCGGGCCGCGACTAAAGGGTACCTTTAGTCGCGGTCCGCCTCTCCAACCGCGACTAAAGGTGCGTCTATAAATACTGCACTTAGCAGTTTTGCCACTTCCCATTCTCCTCTCTCTCGACGCCGAAGCGCTGCCCCGGCCGACGCCGACGCCGAAGCCCTGCCCCGACGCCGACGCCGAAGCCCTGCCCCGACGCCGACGCCGACGCCGAAGCCCTGCGCGCCGCCGCCCCCGTCCCCAGTGAGCGCCGCCTCCGCCCGTGCCCTGCCCTTGCCCGCCGCCCGTCCCTTGCGCCCTTGCCCGCCGCCCGCCGCCCGCCGCCCGCCGCCCGCCGCCCGCTGGCCCTGCCTGCCGTCCTCCGGCCCTTGCCCGCCGCCCGCTGGCCCTGCCCTTGCCCGCCGCCCATCGTGAGAGAAGAAGAAGGAAGAAGAAAAAGGAAGAAGAAGAAGAAAGAAAAAGGAAAAAGGAAGAAGAAGAAGAAAGAAAAAGGAAAAAGGAAGAAGAAGAAAGAAGGAAGAAGAAAACAAAAGAAAAACAGAAGAAAAACAAGAAAAAGGAAGAAAAAAGGAAAAAGGAAGAAAAAAAGAAAAAGGAAGAAAACAACAGAAGAAAAAAAGAAAGAAGAAAAAAAAGGAAGAAGAAAAAAAGAAAGAATTTTTAAAATTAAATACGTGAAAATACGTGAAAGAATTTTTTGTGTCTAATAAAATCAATTTTTTGAAATACACGAATAATTTTTAAACACGTGAACTATTCTGAAATCCCTAAACATTTTTTGAATACACAATATGTTTTTATTCCTGTTTTTTCCACAAAATCATCAATATTTTTTGAATACACAATTTGTTTATACGGAGAGGGGCGGCGAGGGGGGCGGCGATGCGCGCGGTGTTTTTTTAGGGATCGAGAGGGGACGGCGAGGGTTATAAATGTGTTGTCCTCGCCTCCCCTCTCAGTGACGCCGTCGTCTGCCGCCCCGTCTCGCGCTCTACCGCGACACCCTCTCCCACCCCTTCCTCGCCCCCTCCTTTCGCCACCGCCCTTTCGCCACCGCCACCGCCACCGCCCCCCTTCTTCACTTAATTAATTTGTTTTTACTACATGTTTTCAGGACTGACATAATGGCGGACGATAGAGCTGACCCGATTATGGACAACTATGATCCGGACGGTGAAGCACATATGTTCGGCATCATAAACGGCGATATTCTATATGTGCCGACCGGAGAAGAAGAAGATGATATCTCTTCTTATCTGAACCTTGACGGTGAAGATGAAGGGCGCCGTCAGCAAGATGATGCCGAACAAACGTCGATAAACGACGATCTTCAAATGGAAGTAGCAACCACCTCCGGCGCCGAGGTATATATATACATTGAGCCTCTGGTGATACAAACTAACTGATTTGAATAAATATGTGTGTACTAACGCGCGCGACTCTTTCTTATTTTAGCCCTCGGCC
>NC_057813.1:760552097-760561198 GCF_018294505.1 Triticum aestivum | reverse complement strand
ACTCCTTTCACTCATATATACCTACGTACCCTAAAACTTCCAGAACAGAAGATAGATCGGGAGTTCCGCCGCCGCAAGCCTATGTAGCCTCCAAAAACCTCTAGGGAGCCCATTCCGGCACCCTGCCGGAGGGGGATCCCATCACCAGTGGCCATCTTCATCATCCCGGCGCTATCCATGACGAGGAGGGAGTAGTTCACCCTCGGGGCTGAGGGTATGGACCAGTAGCTATGTGTTTGATCTCTCTCTCTCTCGTGTTCTCTCTCGTGTTTCCTCTATGGCACGATCTTGATGTATCCCGAGCTTTTCTATTGTACTTGGATCTTATGATGTTTCTCCCCCTCTACTCTCTTGTGATGAATTGAGTTTCCCGTTTGAAGTTATCTTATTGGATTGAGTCTTTTATGAGAACATTTGATGTATGTCTTGCCGTGATTATCTGTGGTGACAATGGGATATCATGTGCCACTTGATGTATGTTTTGGTGATCAACTTGCGGGTTTTGGGACATTGGGAACCTATGCATAGGGGTTGGCACACGTTCTTGACTCTCCGATAGAAACTTTGGGGCACTCTTTGCAGTACTTTGTGTTGGTTGGATGAATCTGAGATTGTGTGATGCATATCGTATAATCATGCCCACGGATACTTGAGGTGACAATGGAGTATCTAGGTGACATTAGGGTTTTGGTTGATTTGTATCTTAAGGTGTTATTCTAGTACGAACTCTTTTATAGATTAATCCGAAAGAATAACTTTAAGTGATTTCGTACCCTACCATAATCTCTACGTTTGTTCTCCGCTATGAGTGGCTTTGGAGTGACTCTTTGTTGCATGTTGAGGGCTTGTCATATTATCTATCTATGTTATTATTGTTGAGAGAACTTGCACTAGTGAAAGTATGAACCCTAGGCCTTGTTTCCTATCATTGCAATACTGTTTACGCTCACTTTTATCATTAGTTACCTTGTTGTTTTTTATTATTTCAGATTACAAAAACCTATATCTACTATCTATCTTGCACTTGTATCACCATCTCTTCGCCGAACTAGTGCACCTATACAATTTACCATTGTATTGGGTGTGTTAGGGACACAAGAGACTCTTTGTTATTTGGTTGCAGGGTTGTTTGAGAGAGACCATCTTCATCCTACGCCTCCCACAGATTGATAAACCTTAGTTCATCCACTTGAGGGAAATTTGCTACTGTCCTACAAACATGTGCACTTGCAGGCCCAACAACGTCTACAAGAAGAAGGTTGTGTAGTGGACATCAAGCTCTTCTCTGGCGCCGTTGCCAGGGAGGTGAGTGCTTGAACGTATATCTTTAGATCTTGCAATCAAATCTTTTTGTTTCTTGTTTTAGCACTAGTTAGTCTATAAAAGAAAATTACAAAAAAATGGAATTGAGTTTGTCTCATACGCTTCACCTTTTGAATATCTTCCGTGAGTATGATGGAGAGGAAAATTGTGCCAAAGTGCTAGAAGAAGAATTACATAGAATGCTTGGCATGAAATATGTGAATGATGAGCATGATTGCAATGTTGTTAGTATGAATTCCTTGAATATCCATGATGCTAATGATATGCAAAGCCACAAGCTTGGGGAAGCTATGTTTGATGAAGATGATATTTTTGGTCCCCCAAGCTTTGACGAGCAAATTTACTATGATGAAAGCATGCCTCCTATATATGATGATTATTGTGATGACACGTATGCTTTAAAGAATAATGATAACCATGAAACTTGTCATCTTGATCTTAATTTTCAATCACATGATAGTTATTTTGTTGAGTTTGCTCCCACTACTATTCATGAGAAGAATTTTGCTTATGTGGAGAGTAGTAAATTTTCTATGCTTGTAGATCATGAAAAGAATGCTTTAGGTGCTGGTTATATTGTTGAATTCATTCATGGTGCTACTGAAAATTATTATGATGGAGGAATATATGCTTGTAGGAATTGCAATAATATCAAGTTTCCTCTCTATGTGCTTAAAATCTTGAAGCTATGCTTGTTTAGCCTTCCTATGTTGTTGATTATTGTTCCCACAAGTTGTTTGCTCACAAAATACCTATGCATAGGAAGTGGGTTAGGCTTAAAAGTGCTAGTCATATGCTTCATGATGCTCCCGTTATGTTTCAATTCTTATCTTTTATGTAAGCATCATTATCATCATCATGCCTAGCTAGAAAGGCATTAAAGAAAAGCGCTTGTTGGGAGACAACCCAATATTTATCCTTACTGTTTTTGTGTGTCCACATGATTATGCTACTGTAGTAATCATGTTTTATAGCTTTTGTTTCAATAAAGTGCCAAGTAAGACCTTTAGGATGGCTTACGGTGATAGTTGTGTTGATCCTGCTGAAAATCAGAAACTTTTGCACCCAGTAAATTAGTTTTGTTAATTCACAGAGGCGTGCTTATGATCTGATTCTTTTTGCTCTGGATTGGTACACAAATTTCTTAGGACTTCCTAATTTGGTAGGATTTTTGGATTTCCAGAAGTATACGTTTGATACAGATTACTACAGACTGTTCTGTTTTTGACAGATTCTGTTTTCTATGTGTTGTTTGCTTATTTTGATGAATCTATGAGTAGTATCGAAGGGTATGAACCATAGATAAGTTGGAGTACAGTAGATATTACACCAATATGAATTTAGAATGAGTTCATTATAGTACCTAAGTGGTGGTTTTATTTTCTTATACTAACGGAGCTTACGAGCTTTCTGTTGAGTTTTGTGTTGTGGAGTTTTCAAGTTTGGGGTAAAGATTTGATGGACTATGGAACAAGGAGTGGCAAGAGCCTAAGCTTGGGGATGCCCAAGGCACCCCAAGTTAATATTCAAGGATAGCCAAAATCCTAAGCTTGGGGATGCCCCGGATGGCATCCCCTCTTTCGTCTTCGTTCATCGGTAACTTTACTTGGAGCTATATTTTTATTCACCACATGATATGTGTTTTGCTTGGAGCGTCATTTTCTTTTGTTAGTTTTTGCTTGCTGTTTGAATTAAGTATCAAGATCTGAAATTATTAAATGAGAGAGATTCTTCACATGGTTGCATAATTATTTAGCTACTCATTGATCTTCACTTATATCGTTCGGAGTAGTTTTTGTTATTGCTCTAGTACTTCACTTATATCTTTTAGAGCGTGGTGGTAGTTTTATTTTGAATAAATAGATGAACTCTCATACTTCACTCAGATTATTTTGAGAGTCGTTAATAGCATGGTAATTTGCTTAATATTAATATACTTGGTATTCAAGATATGTGAAACTTTCTTATGAGTGTGTTGAATACTAAGAAAAGTTTGATGCTTGATAACTGTTTTGAGATATGGAGGTAGTGATATTAAAGTCATGCTAGTTGATGTTTGTGTTGATGTTTGCAAGTCCCGTAGCATGCACGTATGGTTAAAGTTGTGTAACAAATTTGAAACATGAAATGTACCTGGCTTGTGCATCCTTATGAGTGGCGGTCGGGGACGAGCGATGGTCTTTTCCTACCAATCTATCCCCCTAGGAGCATGCGCGTAGTACTTGATTTTTGATGACTTCTAAATTTTTGCAATAAGTATATGAGTTCTTTTGACTAATGTTGAGTCCATGGATTATACACACTTTTACCTTTCCGCCATTGCTAGCCTCTTCGCTACCGTGCATTGCCCTTTCTCACCTTGACTATCGTTGCCGCTTAGTGATAAAGTAAAACAATTATATGGCGATTGCATTGCATACAATAAAGCGACAACCATATGGCTCCTGCCAGTTGCCGATAACTTTGTTAAAAATATGATCATCTCATACAACAATTTATATCACATCATGCCTTGACCATATCACATCAGAGCAAGCCCTGCAAAAATAAGTTAGACATCCTCTACTTTATTTTTGCAAGTTTTACGTGGCTGCTACGGGCTTCTAGCAAGAACCGGGCTACGGGCTTCTAGCAAGGCCATAGTCAAACTCGATTCAACTAAAGTTGGAGAAACAGACACCCGCCAGCCACCTATGTGCAAAAGCACGTCGGTAGAACCAGCCTCATGAATGTGGTCATGTAATGTCAGTCCGGGCCGCTTCAACCAACAATACCGCCAAATCAAAGTAAGACGTTGGTGGTAAGTAGTATGACTATTATCGCCCATAACTCTTTGTGTTCTACTCGTGCATATAACATCTACGCATAGACCTGGCTCGGATGCCACTGTTGGGGAACGTAGTAATTTCAAACAATTTCCTACGATCTCACAAGATCTATCTAGGTGATGCATAGCAATGAGGGGGAGAGTGTGTCCACTTACCCTCGTAGACCGAAAGCGGAACTGTTTCAATAACGCGGTTGATGTAGTCGAACTTCTTCGTGATCCAACCGATCAAGTACCGAACGTACGGCACCTCCGCGTTCAGAACATATTCAGCTCGATGACGTCCCTCGTGCTCTTGATCCAGTTGAGGACGAGGGTGAGTTCCGTCAGCACGACGGCGTGGCGACGGTGATGATGATGTTACCGGTGCAGGGCTTCGCCTAAGCTCTACGATGGTATGGTCGAAGTGTGTAACTGTGAAGGGGGGCACGGCACACGGTTGGGAGAGAAACTTGTGTGTCCTAGGGTGCCCCTGCCCCCATATATAAAGGAGCAAAGGGGAGGCTGGCCGGCCCTCCTAGGGCGCGCCAAGAGAGGGGAATCCTACTAGGTCTCCATGTCCTAGTAGGTTTCCACCTAAGGAAGACAGGGAAGAAGGAAGGAAGAGGGGGAAGGGAAGGAAAGGGGGGCGCCGCCCCCTTCCCCTAGTCCAATTCGGACCCAAGGGGGGAGGCGCGGCTAGCCCCTCCTGGCCCTTCCTCTCTTCCCACTAAGGCCCATCGAGGCCCATTAGTTCCCCCGGGGGGTTCCGGTAACCCTCCGGCACTCCGGTTTTACCCGAAACTTTCCGGAACACTTTCGGTGTCCGAATATAGCAATCCAATATATCAATCTTTATGTATCGACCATTTCGAGACTCCTCGTTGCGTCCGTGATCTCATTCGGGACTCCAAACAAACTTCGGTCATCAAAAACACATAACTCATAATACATATCGTGATCGAACGTCAAGCGTGTGGACCCTACGGGTTCGAGAACTATGCAGACATGACCGAGACACATCTCTGGTCAATAACCAATAGCGGAACCTAGATGCTCATATTGGCTCCCACATATTCTTCGAAGATCTTTATCGGTCAAATCGAATAACAACATACGTTGTTCCCTTTGTCATTGGTATGTTACTTGCCCGAGATTCGATCGTCGGTATCATCATAACTAGTTCAATCTCGTTGCCGGCAAGTCTCTTTACTCGTTCCGTAATACTTCACCCCGCAACTAAATCATTAGTCACATTGCTTGCAAGGCTTATAGTGATGAGCATTTCCGAGATGGCCCAGAGATACCTCTCCGAAACACGAAGTGACAAATCCTAATCTCAATCTATGATAACCCAACAAACACCTTCGGAGACACCTATAGAGGACCTTTATAATCACCTTTTTATGTTGTGACGTTTGGTAGCACAGAAAGTGTTCCTCCGGTATTCGGGAGTTGCATAATCTCATAGTCTGAGGAACATGTATAAGTCATGAAGAAAGCAGTATCAATGAAACTGTAACGATCATAATGCTAAGCTAACGGATGGTTCATGTGCATCACATCATTCTCCTAATGATGTGATCCCGTTCATCAAATGACAGCACATGTATATGGTTAGGAAACATAACCATCTTTGATTAACAAGCTAGTCAAGTAGAGGCATACTAGGGACAATATGTTTTTGTCTATGTATTCACACATGTACTAAGTTTCCGGTTAATACAATTCTACCATGAATCATAAACATTTATCATGAAATACGGGAATAAATAGTAACTTTATTATTGCCTCTAGGGCATATCTCCTTCAGAAACCCCTAAATTAACCCTCCAAAACCCCCTAACCCCCCTCCCCTTCGAAAACAAAAAAACAAAAACCTCAGCTCCTGCTAGATGTTGAAGCGCGGATGCCTTTTGGTCCCGGTTGATGTTACCAACATAGACTAAAGGTCCTCCTGCCTGGACGCCTCGCAGCGGCCACGTGGAGCCCCTTCTGTCCCGGTTCATAAGCGAACCGGGACTTTAGTCCCGATCCTTTAGTCTCGGTTCCAGAACCGGGGCTAAAGGGCCTCTGAAACCGGGGCTAATGGGCCATTTTCTACTAGTGACTGCATGAAACCAAATTAATCCGATCTAGACAACAAACCCCTAGGTGAAATGGGGAGGAAATTGATAACATCCAGGGAGTGGTGGCTCATCTAAAAACCGTGAACAAATATGGACACCTTTGATCTACTCATCCAACACTGGATCTACTCAACTAATGCTGGGAACTACTAGGAATAACCACAAAATGGAGCATTAAAAATGGAGGGGGACATACTCAAGTAACGTCAGGGGGTTTTGGCAACACTCACGGTTAATACAATTCTACCATGAATCATAAACATTAATCATGAAATACGGGAATAAATAGTAACTTTATTATTGCCTCTAGGGCATATTTCCTTCAGAAACCCCTAAATTAACCCTCCAAAACCCCCTAACCCCCCCCCCTCGAAAACAAAAAAACAAAAATTTCAGCTCCTGCTAGATGCTGACGCACGGATACCTTTTGGTCCCGGGTGATGTTACCAACCTAGACTAAAGGTCCTCCTGCCTGGACGCCTCGCAGCGGCCACGTGGAGCCCCTTCTGTCCCGGTTCATAAGCGAACCGGGACTTTAGTCCCGATCCTTTAGTCTCGGTTCCAGAACCGGGGCTAAAGGGCCTCTGAAACCGGGGCTAATGGGCCATTTTCTAATAGTGACTGCATGAAACCAAATTAATCCGATCTAGACAACAAACCCCTAGGTGAAATGGGGAGGAAGTTGATGACATCCAGGGAGTGGCGGCTCGTCTAAAAACCGTGACCACATATGGACACCTTTGATCTACTCATCCAACACTGGATCTACTCAACTAACGCTGGGAACTACTAGGAATAACCACAAATTGGAACATTAAAAGTGGAGGGGGACATACTCAACTAACGTTAGGGGGTTTTGGCAACACTCACGGTTAATACAATTCTACCATGAATCATAAACATTTATCATGAAATACGGGAATAAATAGCAACTTTATTATTGCCTCTAGGGCATATCTCCTTCAGAAACCCCTAAATTAACCCTCCAAAACCCCCTAACCCCCTCCCCTTCGAAAACAAAAAAACAAAAACCTCAGCTCCTGCTAGATGTTGATGCGCGGATGCCTTTTGGTCCCGGTTGATGTTACCAACATAGACTAAAGGTCCTCCTGCCTGGACGCCTCGCAGCGGCCACGTGGAGCCCCTTCTGTCCCGGTTCATAAGCGAACCGGGAATTTAGTCCCGATCCTTCAGTCTCGGTTCCAGAACCGGGGCTAAAGGGCCTCCGAAACCGGGGCTAATGGGCCATTTTCTACTAGTGACTGCATGAAACCAAATTAATCTGATCTAGACAACAAACCCCTAGGTGAAATGGGGAGGAAATTGATAACATCCAGGGAGTGGTGGCTCATCTAAAAACCGTGAACAAATATGGACACCTTTGATCTACTCATCCAACACTGGATCTACTCAACTAATGCTGGGAACTACTAGGAATAACCACAAAATGGAGCATTAAAAATGGAGGGGGACATACTCAAGTAACGTCAGGGGGTTTTGGCAACACTCACGGTTAATACAATTCTACCATGAATCATAAACATTTATCATGAAATACGGGAATAAATAGTAACTTTATTATTGCCTCTAGGGCATATTTCCTTCAGAAACCCCTAAATTAACCCTCCAAAACCCCCTAACCCCCCCCCTCGAAAACAAAAAAACAAAAATCTCAGCTCCTGCTAGATGCTGACGCGCGGATACCTTTTGGTCCCGGTTGATGTTACCAACCTAGACTAAAGGTCCTCCTGCCTGGACGCCTCGCAGCGGCCATGTGGAGCCCCTTCTGTACCGGTTCATAAGCGAACCGGGACTTTAGTCCTGATCCTTTAGTCTCGGTTCCAGAACCGGGGCTAAAGGGCCTCTGAAACCGGGGCTAATGGGCCATTTTCTAATAGTGACTGCATGAAACCAAATTAATCCGATCTAGACAACAAACCCCTAGGTGAAATGGGAGGAAGTTGATGACATCCGGGGAGTGGCGGCTCGTCTAAAAACCGTGACCACATATGGACACCTTTGATCTACTCATCCAACACTGGATCTACTCAACTAACGCTGGGAACTACTAGGAATAACCACAAAATGGAGCATTAAAAGTGGAGGGGGACATACTCAACTAACGTTAGGGGGTTTTGGCAACACTCACGGCTAATACAATTCTACCATGAATCATAAACATTTATCATGAAATACGGGAATAAATAGTAACTTTATTATTGCCTCTAGGGCATATTTCCTTCAGAAACCCCTAAATTAACCCTCCAAAACCCTCTAACCCCCCCCCCCTCGAAGACAAAAAAACAAAAACCTCAGCTCCTGCTAGATGCTGACGCGCGGATGCCTTTTGGTCCCGATTGATGTTACCAACCTAGACTAAAGGTCCTCCTACCTGGACGCCTCGCAGCGGCCACTTGGAGCCCCTTCTGTCCCGGTTCATAAGCGAACCGGAACTTTAGTCCCGATCCTTTAGTCTCGGTTCCAGAACCAGGGCTAAAGGGCCTCTGAAACCGGGGCTAATGGGCCATTTTCTAATAGTGACTGCATGAAACCAAATTAATCCGATCTAGACAACAAACCCCTAGGTGAAATGGGGAGGAAATTGATGACATCCAAGGAGTGGCGGCTCGTCTAAAACCGTGAACAAATCTGGACACCTTTGATCTACTCATCCAACACTGGATCTACTCAACTAACGCTGGGAACTACTAGGAATAATCACAAAATGGAGCATTAAAAATGGAGGGGGACACACTCAACTAACGTTAGGGGGTTTTGGCAACACTCACGGTTAATACAATTCTACCATGAATCATAAACATTTATCATGAAATACGGGAATA
>NC_057813.1:760549960-760551854 GCF_018294505.1 Triticum aestivum | reverse complement strand
AGATGCTGACGCGCGGATGCCTTTTGGTCCCGCTTGATGTTACCAACCTAGACAAAAGGTCCTCCTGCCTAGACGCCTCGCAGCGGCCACGTGGAGCCCCTTCTGTCCCGGTTCATAAGCAAACCGGGACTTTAGTCCCGATCCTTTAGTCTCGGTTCCAGAACCAGGGCTAAAGGGCCTCTGAAACTGGGGCTAATGGGCCATTTTCTACTAGTGACTGCATCAAACCAAATTAATGCGATCTAGACAACAAATCCCTAGGTGAAATGGGGAGGAAATTGATGACATCCAGGGAGTGGCGGCTCGTCTAAAAACCGTCAACAAATCTGGACACCTTTGATCTACTCATCCAACACTAGATCTACTCAACTAACGTTGGGAACTACTAGGAATAACCACAAAATGGAGCATTAAAAATGGAGGGGGACATACTGAACTAACGTTAGGGGGTTTTGGCAACACTCACGATTAATACAATTCTACCAGGAATCATAAACATTTATCATGAAATACGGGAATAAATAGTGACTTTATTATTGCCTCTAGGGCATATTTCCTTCAGAAACCCCTAAATTAACCCTCCAAAACCCCCTAAACCCCCCCCCCCTTCGAAAACAAAAAAACAAAAACCTCAACTCCTGCTAGATGCTGACGTGCGGATGCCTTTTGTCCCGATTGATGTTACCAACCTAGACTAAAGGTCCTCCTGCCTGGACGCCTCGCAGCGGCCACGTGGAGCCCCTTCTGTCCCTATTCATAAGCGAACTGGGACTTTAGTCCCGAGCCTTTAGTCTTGGTTCCAGAACCGGGGCTAAAGGGCCTCTGAAACCAGGGCTAATGGGCCATTTTCTACTAGTGACTGCATGAAACCAAATTAATCCGATCTAGACAACAAACCCCTAGGTGAAATGGGGAGGAAATTGATGACATCCAGGGAGTGGCGGCTTGTCTAAAAACCGTGAACAAATCTGGACACCTTTGATCTTCTCATCCAACACTGGATATACTCAAATAACGCTGGGAGCTACTAGAATAACCACAAAATGGAGCATTAAAAATGGAGGGGAACATACTGTACTAACCTTAGGGGGTTTTGGCAACACTCACGGTTAATACAATTCTACCATGAATCATAAACGTTAATCATGAAATACGGGAATAAATAGTAACTTTATTATTGCCTCTAGGGCATATTTCCTTCAGAAACCACTAAATTAACCCTCCAAAACCCCCTAACCCACCCCCCCCCCCTTCGAAAACAAAAAAACAAAAACCTCAGCTCCTGCTAGATGCTGACGCGCGGATGCCTTTTGGTCCCGGTTGATGTTACCAACCTAGACTAAAGGTCCTCCTACCTGGACGCCTCGCAGCGGCCACTTGGAGCCCCTTCTGTCCCGGTTCATAAGCGAACCGGAACTTTAGTCCCGATCCTTTAGTCTCGGTTCCAGAACCGGGGCTAAAGGGCCTGTGAAACCGGGGCTAATGGGCCATTTTCTAATAGTGACTGCATGAAACCAAATTAATCCGATCTAGACAACAAACCCCTAGGTGAAATGGGGAGGAAATTGATGACATCCAAGGAGTGTCGGCTCGTCTAAAGCCGTGAACAAATCTGGACACCTTTGATCTACTCATCCAACACTGGATCTACTGAACTAACGCTGGGAACTACTAGGAATAATCACAAAATGGAGCATGAAAAATGGAGGGGGACATACTCAACTAACGTTAGGGGGTTTTGGCAACACTCACGGTTAATACAATTCTACCATGAATCATAAACATTTATCATGAAATACGGGAATAAATAGTAACTTTATTATTGCCTCTAGGGCATATTTCCTTCAGAAACCCCTAAATTAACCCTCCAAAACCCCCTAACCCCCCCCCCCTT
>NC_057813.1:760548530-760549773 GCF_018294505.1 Triticum aestivum | reverse complement strand
GACGCGCGGATGCCTTTTGGTCCCGGTTGATGTTACCAACCTAGACTAAAGGTCCTCCTGCCTGGACGCCTCGCAGCGGCCATGTGGAGCCCCTTCTGTCCCTATTCATAAGCGAACTGGGACTTTAGTCCCGATCCTTTAGTCTTGGTTCCAGAACCGGGGCTAAAGGGCCTCTGAAACCAGGGCTAATGGGCCATTTTCTACTAGTGACTGCATGAAACCAAATTAATCCGATCTAGACAACAAACCCCTAGGTGAAATGGGGAGGGAATTGATGACATCCAGGGAGTGGCGGCTTGTCTAAAAACCGTGAACAAATCTGGACACCTTTGATCTACTCATCCAACACTGGATATACTCAAATAACGCTGGGAACTACTAGAATAACCACAAAATGGAGCATTAAAAATGGAGGGGGGCATACTGAACTAACCTTAGGGGGTTTTGGCAACACTCACGGTTAATACAATTCTACCATGAATCATAAACGTTAATCATGAAATACGGAAATAAATAGTAACTTTATTATTGCCTCTAGGGCATATTTCCTTCAGAAACCACTAAATTAACCCTCCAAAACCCCCTAACCCACCCCCCCCCTTCGAAAACAAAAAAACAAAAACCTCAGCTCCTGCTAGATGCTGACGCGCGGATGCCTTTTGGTCCCGGTTGATGTTACCAACCTAGACTAAAGGTCCTCCTACCTGGACGCCTCGCAGCGGCCACTTGGAGCCCCTTCTGTCCCGGTTCATAAGCGAACCGGAACTTTAGTCCTGATCCTTTAGTCTCGGTTCCAGAACCGGGGCTAAAGGGCCTGTGAAACCGGGGCTAATGGGCCATTTTCTAATAGTGACTGCATGAAACCAAATTAATCCGATCTAGACAACAAACCCCTAGGTGAAATGGGGAGGAAATTGATGACATCCAAGGAGTGTCGGCTCATCTAAAGCCGTGAAAAAATCTGGACACCTTTGATCTACTCATCCAACACTGGATCTACTCAACTAACGCTGGGAACTACTAGGAATAATCACAAAATGGAGCATGAAAAATGGAGGGGGACATACTCAACTAACGTTAGGGGGTTTTGGCAACACTCACGGTTAATACAATTCTACCATGAATCATAAACATTTATCATGAAATACGGGAATAAATAGTAACTTTATTATTGCCTCTAGGGCATATTTCCTTCAGAAACCCCTAAATTAACCCTCCAAAACCCCCTAACCCCCCCCCCCTT
>NC_057813.1:760548182-760548451 GCF_018294505.1 Triticum aestivum | reverse complement strand
TACTAGGAATAACCACAAAATGGAGCATTAAAAATGGAGGGGGACATACTCAACTAACATTAGGGGGTTTTGGCAACACTCACGGTTAATACAATTCTACCATGAATCATAAACATTTATCATGAAATACGGGAATAAATAGTAACTTTATTATTGCCTCTAGGGCATATTTCCTTCAGAAACCCCTAAATTAACCCTCCAAAACCCCCTAACCCCCCCCCCCCTTCGAAAACAAAAAAAAAACCTCGGCTCCTGCTAGATGCTGACGC
>NC_057813.1:760545814-760547838 GCF_018294505.1 Triticum aestivum | reverse complement strand
TCGAAAACAAAAAAACAAAAACCTCAGCTCCTGCAAGATGCTGACGCGCGGATGCCTTTTGGTCTCGGTTGATGTTACCAACCTAGACTAAAGGTCCTCCTGCGTGGACGCCTCGCAGCGGCCACGTGGAGCCCCTTCTGTCCCGGTTCATAAGCGAACCGGGACTTTAGTCCCGATCCTTTAGTCTCGGTTCCAGAACCGGGGCTAAAGGGCCTCTGAAACCGGGGCTAATGGGCCATTTTCTAATAGTGACTGCATGAAACCAAATTAATCCGATCTAGACAACAAACCCCTAGGTGAAATGGGGAGGAAGTTGATGACATCCAGGGAGTGGCGGCTCGTCTAAAAACCGTGACCACATATGGACACCTTTGATCTACTCATCCAACACTGGATCTACTCAACTAACGCTGGGAACTACTAGGAATAACCACAAAATGGAACATTAAAAGTGGAGGGGGACATACTCAACTAACGTTAGGGGGTTTTGGCAACACTCACGGTTAATACAATTCTACCATGAATCATAAACATTTATCATGAAATACGGGAATAAATAGTAACTTTATTATTGCCTCTAGGGCATATCTCCTTCAGAAACCCCTAAATTAACCCTCCAAAACCCCCTAACCCCCCTCCCCTTCGAAAACAAAAAAACAAAAACCTCAGCTCCTGCTAGATGTTGATGCGCGGATGCCTTTTGGTCCCGGTTGATGTTACCAACATAGACTAAAGGTCCTCCTGCCTGGACGCCTCGCAGCGGCCACGTGGAGCCCCTTCTGTCCCGGTTCATAAGCGAACCGGGACTTTAGTCCCGATCCTTCAGTCTCGGTTCCAGAACCGGGGCTAAAGGGCCTCTGAAACCGGGGCTAATGGGCCACTTTCTACTAGTGACTGCATGAAACCAAATTAATCCCATCTAGACAACAAACCCCTAGGTGAAATGGGGAGGAAATTGATAACATCCAGGGAGTGGTGGCTCATCTAAAAACGGTGAACAAATATGGACACCTTTGATCTACTCATCCAACACTGGATCTACTCAACTAATGCTGGGAACTACTATGAATAACCACAAAATGGAGCATTAAAAATGGAGGGGGACATACTCAAGTAACGTCAGGGGGTTTTGGCAACACTCACGGTTAATACAATTCTACCATGAATCATAAACATTTATCATGAAATACGGGAATAAATAGTAACTTTATTATTGCCTCTAGGGAATATTTCCTTCAGAAACCCCTAAATTAACCCTCCAAAACCCCCTAACCCCCCGCCCCCCTCGAAAACAAAAAAACAAAAATCTCAGCTCCTGCTAGATGCTGACGCGCGGATACCTTTTGGTCCCGGTTGATGTTACCAACCTAGACAAAAGGTCCTCCTGCCTGGACGCCTCGCAGCGGCCATGTGGAGCCCCTTCTGTCCCGGTTCATAAGCGAACCGGGACTTTAGTCCCGATCCTTTAGTCTCGGTTCCAGAACCGGGGCTAAAGGGCCTCTGAAACCGGGGCTAATGGGCCATTTTCTAATAGTGACTGCATGAAACCAAATTAATCCGATCTAGACAACAAACCCCTAGGTGATATGGGGAGGAAGTTGATGACATCCAGGGAGTGGCGCTCGTCTAAAAACCGTGACCACATATGGACACCTTTGATCTACTCATCCAACACTGGATCTACTCAACTAACGCTGGGAACTACTAGGAATAACCACAAAATGGAGCATTAAAAGTGGAGGGGTACATACTCAACTAACGTTAGGGGGTTTTGGCAACACTCACGGTTAATACAATTCTACCATGAATCATAAACATTTATCATGAAATACGGGAATAAATAGTAACTTTATTATTGCCTCTAGAGCATATTTCCTTCAGAAACCCCTAAATTAACCCTCCAAAACCCCCTAACCCCCCCCCCCCTCGAAGACAAAAAAACAAAAACCTCAGCTCCTGCTAGATGCTGACGCGCGGATGCCTTTTGGTCCCGGTTGATGTTACCAACCTAGACTAAAGGTCCT
>NC_057813.1:760541931-760545472 GCF_018294505.1 Triticum aestivum | reverse complement strand
GGGGGGGAAATTGATGACATCCAAGGAGTGGCGGCTCGTCTAAAACCGTGAACAAATCTGGACACCTTTGATCTACTCATCCAACACTGGATCTACTCAACTAACGCTGGGAACTACTAGGAATAATCACAAAATGGAGCATTAAAAATGGAGGGGGATATACTCAACTAATGTTAGGGGGTTTTGGCAACACTCACGGTTAATACAATTCTACCATGAATCATAAATATTTATCATGAAATACGGGAATAAATAGTAACTTTATTATTGCCTCTAGGGCATATTTCCTTCAGAAACCCCTAAATTAACCCTCCAAAACCCCCGAACCCCCCCCCCTTCGAAAACAAAAAACAAAAACCTCAGCTCCTGCTAGATGCTGACGCGCGGATGCCTTTTGGTCCCGGTTGTGTTACCAACCTAGACTAAAGGTCCTCCTGCCTGGACGCCTCGCAGCGGCCACGTGGAGCCCCTTCTGTCCCGGTTCATAAGCGAACCGGGACTTTAGTCCCGATCCTTTAGTCTCGGTTCCAGAACCAGGGCTAAAGGGCCTCTGAAACTGGGGCTAATGGGCCATTTTCTACTAGTGACTGCATGAAACCAAATTAATCCGATCTAGACAACCAATCCCTAGGTGAAATGGGGAGGAAATTGATGACATCCAGGGAGTGGCGGCTCGTCTAAAAACCGTGAACAAATCTGGACACCTTTGATCTACTCATCCAACACTGGGTCTACTCAACTAACGTTGGGAACTACTAGGAATAACCACAAAATGGAGCATTAAAAATGGAGGGGGACATACTGAACTAACGTTAGGGGGTTTTGGCAACACTCACGGTTAATACAATTCTACCAGGAATCATAAACATTTATCATGAAATACGGGAATAAATAGTGACTTTATTATTGCCTCTAGGGCATATTTCCTTCAGAAACCCCTAAATTAACCCTCCAAAACCCCCTAACCCCCCCCCCCTTCGAAAACAAAAAAACAAAAACCTCAGCTCCTGCTAGATGCTGACGTGCGGATGCCTTTTGTCCCGATTGATGTTACCAACCTAGACTAAAGGTCCTCCTGCGTGGACGCCTCGCAGCGGCCACGTGGAGCCCCTTCTGTCCCTATTCATAAGCGAACTGGGACTTTAGTCCCGATCCTTTAGTCTTGGTTCCAGAACCGGGGCTAAAGGGCCTCTGAAACCAGGGCTAATGGGCCATTTTCTACTAGTGACTGCATGAAACCAAATTAATCCGATCTGGACAACAAACCCCTAGGTGAAATGGGGAGGAAATTGATGACATCCAGGGAGTGGCGGCTTGTCTAAAAACCGTGAACAAATCTGGACACCTTTGATCTACTCATCCAACACTGGATATACTCAAATAACGCTGGGAACTACTAGAATAACCACAAAATGGAGCATTAAAAATGGAGGGGGACATACTGAACTAACCTTAGGGGGTTTTGGCAACACTCACGGTTAATACAATTCTACCATGAATCATAAACGTTAATCATGAAATACGGGAATAAATAGTAACTTTATTGCCTCTAGGGCATATTTCCTTCAAAAACCACTAAATTAACCCTCCAAAACCCCCTAACCCACCCCCCCCCCCTTCGAAAACAAAAAAACAAAAACCTCAGCTCCTGCTAGATGCTGACGTGCGGATGCCTTTTGGTCCCGGTTGATGTTACCAACCTAGACTAAAGGTCCTCCTACCTGGACGCCTCGCAGCGGCCACTTGGAGCCCCTTCTGTCCCGGTTCATAAGCGAACCGGAACTTTAGTCCCGATCCTTTAGTCTCGGTTCCAGAACCGGGGCTAAAGGGCCTGTGAAACCGGGGCTAATGGGCCATTTTCTAATAGTGACCGCATGAAACCAAATTAATCCGATCTAGACAACAAACCCCTAGGTGAAATGGGGAGGAAATTGATGACATCCAAGGAGTGGCGGCTCGTCTAAAGCCGTGAACAAATCTGGACACCTTTGATCTACTCATCCAACACTGGATCTACTCAACTAACGCTGGGAACTACTAGGAATAAACACAAAATGGAGCATTAAAAATGGAGGGGGGCATACTCAACTAACGTTAGGGGGTTTTGGCAACACTCATGGTTAATACAATTCTACCATGAATCATAAACATTTATCATGAAATACGGGAATAAATAGTAACTTTATTATTGCCTCTAGGGCATATTTCCTTCAGAAACCCCTAAATTAACCTTCCAAATCCCCCTAACCCCCCCCCCCTTCGAAAACAAAAAAACAAAAACCTCAGCTCCTGCTAGATGCTGACGCGCGGATGCCTTTTGGTCCCGGTTGACGTTACCAACCTAGACTAAAGGTCCTCCTGCGTGGACGCCTCGCAGCGGCAACGTGGAGCCCCTTATGTCCCAGTTCATAAGCGAACCGGGACTTTAGTCCCGATCCTTTAGTCTCGGTTCCAGAACCGGGGCTAAAGGGCCTCTGAAACCAGGGCTAATGGGCCATTTTCTAATAGTGACTGCATGAAACCAAATTAATCCGATCTAGACAACAAACCCCTAGGTGAAATGGAGAGGAAATTGATGACATCCTGGGAGTGGCGGCTCATCTAAAAACCGTGAACAAATCTGGACACCTTTGATCTACTCATCCAACAATGGATCTACTCATCTAACGCTGGGAACTACTAGGAATAACCACAAAATGGAGCATTAAAAATGGAGGGGGACATACTCAACTAACGTTAGGGAGCTTTGGCAACACTCACGGTTAATACAATTCTACCATGAATCATAAACATTTATCACGAAATAATGGAATAAATAATAACATTATTATTGCCTCTAGGGCATATTTCCTTCAGAAACCCCTAAATTAACCCTCCAAAACCCCCTAACCCCCCCCCCCTTCGAAAACAAAAAAACAAAAACCTCAGCTCCTGGTAGATGCTGACGCGCGGATGCCTTTTGGTCCCGGTTGATGTTACCAACCTAGACTAAAGGTCCTCCTGCCTGGACGCCTCGCAGCGGCCACGTTGAGCCCCTTCTATCCCGGTTCATAAGCGAACCGGGACTTTAGTCCCGATCCTTTAGTCTCGGTTCCAGAACCGGGGCTAAAGGGCCTCTGAAACCAGGGCTAATGGGCCATTTTCTAATAGTGACTGCATGAAACCAAATTAATCCAATCTAGACAACAAACCCCTAGGTGAAATGGGGAGTAAATTGATGACATCCTCGGAGTGGCGGCTCATCTAAAAACCGTGAACAAATCTGGACACCTTTGATCTACTCATCCAACACTGGATCTACTCAACTAACGCTGGGAACTACTAGGAATAACCACAAAATGGAGCATTAAAAATGGAGGGGGACATACTCAACTAACATTAGGGGGTTTTGGAAACACTCATGGTTAATACAATTCTACCATGAATCATAAACATTTATCATGAAATACGGGAATAAATAGTAACTTTATTATTGCCTCTAGGGCATATTTCCTTCAGAAACCCCTAAATTAACCCTCCAAAACACCCTAACCCCCCCCCC
>NC_057813.1:760539114-760541663 GCF_018294505.1 Triticum aestivum | reverse complement strand
AAAACAAAAACCTCAGCTCCTGCTAGATGCTGACGCGCGGATGCCTTTTGGTCCTGGTTGATGTTACCAACCTAGACTAAAGGTCCTCCTGCCTAGACGCCTCGCAGCGGCCACGTGGAGCCCCTTCTGTCCTGGTTCATAAGCGAACCGGGACTTTAGTCCCGATCCTTTAGTCTCGGTTCCAGAACCAGGGGCTAAAGGGCCTCTGAAACTGGGGCTAATGGGCCATTTTCTACTAGTGACTGCATGAAACCAAATTAATCCGATCTAGACAACAAATCCCTAGGTGAAATGGGGAGGAAATTGATGACATCCAGGGTGTGGCGGCTCGTCTAAAAACCGTGAACAAATCTTGACACCTTTGATCTACTCATCCAACACTGCATCTACTCAACTAACGTTGGGAACTACTAGGAATAACCACAAAATGGAGCATTAAAAATGGAGGGGGACATACTCAACTAACGTTAGGGGGTTTTGGCAACACTCACGGTTAATACAATTCTACCATGAATCATAAACATTTATCATGAAATACGGGAATAAATAGTAACTTTATTATTGCCTCTAGGGCATATTTCCTTCAGAAACCCCTAAATTAACCCTCCAAACCCCCATAAGCCCCCCCCACTTCGAAAACAAAAAAAACAAAAACCTCACCTCCTGCTAGATGCTGATGCGCGGATGCCTTTTGGTCCTGGTTGATGTTACGAACCTAGACTAAAGGTCCTCCTGCCTGGACGCCTCGCAGCGGCCACGTGGAGCCCCTTCTGTCCCGGTTCATAAGCGAACCGGGACTTTAGTCCCGATCCTTTAGTCTCGGTTCCAGAACCGGGGATAAGGGCCTCCGAAACCAGGGGTAATGGGCCATTTTCTAATAGTGACTGCATGAAACCAAATTAATCCGATCTGGACAACAAACCCCTAGGTGAAATGGGGAGGAAACTGATGACATCCAGGGAGTGGCGGCTCATCTAAAAACCGTGAACTAATCTGGACATCTTTGATCTACTCATCCAACACTGGATCTACTCAACTAATGCTGGGAACTACTAGGAATAACCACAAAATGGAGCATTAAAAATGGAGGGGGACATAATCAACTAACCTTAGGGGGTTTTTGGCAACACTCACGGTTAATACGACTCTACCATGAATCATAAACATTTATCATGAAATACGGGAATAAATAGTAACTTTATTATTGCCTCTAGGGCATATTTCCTTCAGAAACCCCTAAATTAACCCTCCAAAACCCCCTAACCCCCCCCCCTTCGAAAACAAAAAAACAAAAACCTCAGCTCCTGCTAGATGCTGACGCGCGGATGACTTTTGGTCCCGGTTGATGTTACCAACCTAGACTAAAGGTCCTCCTGCCTGGACGCCTCGCAGCGGCCACGTGGAGCCCCTTCTGTCCCGGTTCATAAGCGAACCGGGACTTTAGTCCCGATCCTTTAGTCTCGGTTCCAGAACCGGGGCTAAAGGGCCTTTGAAACCAGGGCTAATGGGCCATTTTCTAATAGTGACTGCATGAAACCAAATTAATCCAATCTAGACAACAAACCCCTAGGTGAAATGGGGAGTAAATTGATGACATCCTCGGAGTGGCGGCTCATCTAAAAACCGTGAACAAATCTGGACACCTTTGATCTACTCATCCAACACTGGATCTACTCAACTAACGCTGGGAACTACTAGGAATAACCACAAAATGGAGCATTAAAAATGGAGGGGGACATACTCAACTAACATTAGGGGGTTTTGGAAACACTCACGGTTAATACAATTCTACCATGAATCATAAACATTTATCATGAAATACGGGAATAAATAGTAACTTTATTATTGCCTCTAGGGCATATTTCCTTCAGAAACCCCTAAATTAACCCTCCAAAACACCCTAACCCCCCCCCCCTTCGAAAACAAAAAAAACAAAAACCTCAGCTCCTGCTAGATGCTGACGCGCGGATGCCTTTTGGTCCCGGTTGATGTTACCAACCTAGACTAAAGGTCCTCCTGCCTAGACGCCTCGCAGCGGCCACGTGGAGCCCCTTCTGTCCCGGTTCATAAGTGAACCGGGACTTTAGTCCCGATCCTTTAGTCTCGATTCCAGAACCAGGGGCTAAAGGGCCTCTGAAACTGGGGCTAATGGGCCATTTTCTACTAGTGACTGCATGAAACCAAATTAATCCGATCTAGACAACAAATCCCTAGGTGAAATGGGGAGGAAATTGATGACATCCAGGGAGTGGCGGCTCGTCTAAAAACCGTGAACAAATCTTGACACCTTGTATCTACTCATCCAACACTGGATCTACTCAACTAACGTTGGGAACTACTAGGAATAACCACAAAATGGAGCATTAAAAATGGAGGGGGACATACTCAACTAACGTTAGGGGGTTTTGGCAACACTCACGGTTAATACAATTCTACCATGAATGATAAACATTTATCATGAAATACGGGAATAAATAGTAACTTTATTATTGCCTCTAGGGCATATTTCCTTCAGAAACCCCTAAATTAACCCTCCAAAACCCCCTAAG
>NC_057813.1:760526352-760538817 GCF_018294505.1 Triticum aestivum | reverse complement strand
TGAAAACAAAAAAACAAAAACCTCAGCTCCTGCTAGATGCTGATGCGCGGATGCCTTTTGGTCCTAGTTGATGTTACGAACCTAGACTAAAGGTCCTCCTGCCTGGACGCCTCGCAGCGGCCACGTGGAGCCCCTTTTGTCCCGGTTCATAAGCGAACCGGGACTTTAGTCCCGATCCTTTAGTCTCGGTTCCAGAACCGGGGATAAGGGCCTCCGAAACCAGGGGTAATGGGCCATTTTCTAATAGTGACTACATGAAACCAAATTAATCCGATCTGGACAACAAACCCCTAGGTGAAATGGGGAGGAAATTGATGACATCCAGGGAGTGGCGGCTCATCTAAAAACCGTGAACTAATCTGGAAACCTTTGATCTACTCATCCAACACTGGATCTACTCAACTAATGCTGGGAACTACTAGGAATAACCACAAAATGGAGCATTAAAAATGGAGGGGGACATACTCAACTAACCTTAGGGGGTTTTGGCAACACTCACGGTTAATACAACTCTACCATGAATCATAAACATTTATCATGAAATACGGGAATAAATAGTAACTTTATTATTGCCTCTAGGGCATATTTCCTTCAGAAACCTCTAAATTAACCCTCCAAAACCCCCTAACCCCCCCCCTTCAAAAACAAAAAAACAAAAACCTCAGCTCCTGCTAGATGCTGACGCGCGGATGACTTTTGGTCCCGGTTGATGTTACCAACCTAGACTAAAGGTCCTCCTGCCTGGACGCCTTGCAGCGGCCACGTGGAGCCCCTTCTGTCCCGGTTCATAAGCAAACCGGGACTTTAGTCCCGATCCTTTAGTCTCGATTCCAGAACCGGGGCTAAAGGGCCTCTGAAACCAGGGCTAATGGGCCATTTTCTAATAGTGACTCCATGAAACCAAATTAATCCGATCTAGACAACAAACCCCTAGGTGAAATGGGGAGGAAATTGATGACATCCAGGGAGTGGCGGCTCATCTAAAAACCGTGAACAAATCTGGACACCTTTGATCTACTCATCCAACACTGGATCTACTCAACTAACGCTGGGAACTACTAGGAATAACCACAAAATGGAGCATTAAAAATCTAGGGGGACATACTCAACTAACGTTAGGGGGTTTTGGCAACACTCATGGTTAATACAATTCTACCATGAATCATAAACATTTATCATGAAATACGGGAATAAATAGTAACTTTATTATTGCCTCTAGGGCATATTTCCTTCAAAACCCCCTAAATTAACCCTCCAAAACCCCCTAACCCCCCCCCCTTCGAAAACAAAAAAACAAAAACCTCAGCTCCTGCTAGATGCTGACGCACGGATGCCTTTTGGTCCCGGTTGTGTTACCAACCTAGACTAAAGGTCCTCCTGCCTGGACGGCTCGCAGCGGCCACGTGGAGCCCCTTCTGTCCCGGTTCATAAGTGAACCAGGACTTTAGTCCCGATCCTTTAGTCTCGGTTCCAGAACCGGGGCTAAAGGGCCTCTGAAACTAGGGCTAATGGGCCATTTTCTAATAGTGACTGCATGAAACCAAATTAATCCGATCTAGACAACAAACCCCTAGGTGAAATGGGGAGGAAATTGATGACATCCACGGAGTGGCGGCTCATCTAAAAACCGTGAACAAATCTGGAGACCTTTGATATACTCATCTAGCACTGGATCTACTCAACTAACGCTGGGAACTACTAGGAATAACCACAAAATGGAGCATTAAAAATTGAGGGGGACATACTCAACTAACATTAGGGGGTTTTGGCAACACTCACGGTTAATAAAATTCTACCATGAATCATAAACATTTATCATGAAATACGGGAATAAATAGTAACTTTATTATTGCCTCTAGGGCATATTTCCTTCAGAAACCCCTAAATTAACCCTCCAGAACCCCCTAACCCCCCCTGAAGGAAATATGCCCTAGAGGCAATAATAAAGTTATTATTTATTTCCTTACATCATGATAAATGTTTATTATTCATGCTAGAATTGTATTAACCGGAAACATAATACATGTGTGAATATATAGACAAACAGAGTGTCACTAGTATGCCTCTACTTGACTAGCTTGTTAATCAAAGATGGTTATGTTTCCTAACCATGAACAAGGAGTTGTTATTTGATTAACAAGATCACATCATTAGTTGAATGATCTGATTGACATGACCCATTCCGTTAGCTTAGCACCCGATCGTTTAGTATGTTGCTATTGCTTTCTTCATGACTTATACATGTTCCTGTGACTATGAGATTATGCAACTCCCGTTTACCGGAGGAACACTTTGTGTGCTACCAAACATCACAACGTAATTGGGTGATTATAAAGGTGCTCTACAGGTGTCTCTGAAGGTACTTGTTGGGTTGGCGTATTTCGAGATTAGGATTTGTCACTCCGAATGTCGGAGAGGTATCTCTGGGCCCTCTCGGTAATGCACATCACATAAGCCTTGCAAGCAATGCAACTAATGAGTTAGTTGCGAGATGATGTATTACGGAACGAGTAAAGAGACTTGCCGGTAACGAGATTGAACTAGGTATTGGATACCGACGATCGAATCTCGGGCAAGTAACATACCGATGACAAAGGGAACAATGTATGTTGTTATGCGGTCTGACCGATAAAGATCTTTGTAGAATATGTAGGAACCAATATGGGCATCCAGGTCCCGCTATTGGTTATTGACCGGAGACGTGTCTCGGTCATGTCTACATTGTTCTCGAACCGTAGGGTCCGCACGCTTAAGGTTTCGATGACAGTTATATTATGAGTTTATGAGTTTTGATGTACCGAAGGAGTTCGGAGTCCCGGATGAGATCGGGGACATGACGAGGAGTCTCGAAATGGTCGAGACGTAAAGATCGATGTATTGGACGACTATATTCGGAGTTCGGAAAGGTTCCGAGTGATTCGGGTATTTGTCGGAGTACCGGAGAGTTACGGGAATTCGCCGGGGAGAAGTATTGGGCCTTATTGGGCCCTGCGGGAAAGAGAGAGGGGCTGCCTAGGGTAGGCCGCGCGCCCCCCCCCATGGCCTAGTCCGAATTGGACTAGGGGGAGGGGCCGCACCCCCTCCTTCCTTCCCTTCTCTCTTCCCCTTCCTTGTCTCCTACTCCTAATACATGGAAAGACTCCTAGTTGGACTAGAAAAGGGGAAATCCTACTCCCGGTGGGAGTAGGACTCCCCTAGGGCGCGCCATAGTAGAGGGTCGGCCCTCCACTCCTTTATATACGGGGGTAGGGGGCACCCCATGAACACACAAGTTGATCATCGTGATCGTTCCTTAGCCGTGTGCGGTGCCCCCCTCCACGATATTACACCTCGGTCATATTGTAGCGGCGCTTAGGCGAAGCCCTGCGACAGTTGAACATCAAGATCGTCACCATGCGGTCATGCTGACGGAACTCCTCCCCGTACCTCTGCTGGATCGGAGTTCGGGGTGCGTCATCGAGTTGTACGCGTGTCAAGAACTCGGAGGTGCCGGAGTAACGGTGCTTGGATCGGTTGGACCGGGAAGACGTACGACTACTTCCTCTATGTTGCGTCAACGCTTCCGCTTCGGTCTACGAGGGTACGTAGACAATACTCTCTCCTCTCGTTGCTATGCATCACCATGATCTTGCGTGTGCGTAGGGAAATTTTTGAAATTACTACGTTTCCCAAAAGTGGCATCAGAGCCTAGGTTTTATGGGTTGATGTTATATGCACGAGTAGAACACAAGTGAGTTGTGGGCGATATAAGTCATACTGCTTACCAGCATGTCATACTTTGATTCGGCGGTATTGTTGGATGAAGCAGCCCGGACCGACATTACGCGTACGCTTACGCGAGACTGGTTTTACCGCCGTGCTTTGCACACATGTGACTAGTGGGTGTCAGTTTCTCCAACTTTAGTTGAACCGAGTGTGGCTACGCCCGGTCCTTGCGAAGGTTAAAACAGCATCAACTTGACAAACTATCATTGTGATTTTGATGCGTAGGTAAGAACGGTTCTTGCTCAGCCCGTAGCAGCCACGTAAAATTTGCAACAACAAAGTAGAGGACGTCTAACTTGTTTTTGCAGGGCATGTTGTGATGTGATATGGTCAAGACGTGATAAGATATAAGTTGTTGTATGAGATGATCATGTTTTGTTGAAGTTGTCGGCAACTGGCAGAAGCCCTATGGATGTCTCTTTGTTGCATAATATGCAAGTGCCAAATGATTGCTTTACTTTATTGCTATACGATAGCAATAGTTGCAAGAGCAATAGTTGGTGAGACAACCATGTGATGACACATTGATATAGATCAAGATGATGAAGATCATGGTGTCGTGCCGGTGACGATAGAGATCATGACAGTACTTTGGAGATGGAGATCAAAGGCGCAAAATGATCATGGCCATATCATGTCACATATTTTGATTGCATATGATGTTTATCTATTATACATCTTATTCTTGCTTTGACTGACGGTAGCATTTTAAGATGATCTCTCACTAATTATAAGGAAGTGTTCTCCCTAAGTATGCACCGTTGCCAAAGTTCGTCGTGCCCAGACACCACGTGATGATCGGGTGTGATAAGCTCTACGTCCATCTACAACGGGTGCAAGCCAGTTTTGCACACGCGGAATACTCAGGTTAAACTTGACGAGCCTAGCATATGCAGATATGCCCTCGGAGCACGGAGACCGAAAGGTCGAGCGTGAATCATATAGTAGATCTGATCAACATGAGATGTTCACCATTGAAAACTAATCCATCTCACGTGATGATCGGTTATGGTTTAGTTGATTTGGATAACGTGATCACTTAGATGACTAGAGAGATGTCTGTCTAAGTGGGAGTTCTTAAGTAATATGATTAACTGAACTTAAATTTATCATGAACTTAGTCTTGGTAGTATTTTGCAAATTATATTGTAGATCAATAGCTCGCTTTATTGCTTTCATATGTTTATTTTGATATGTTCCTAGAGAAAATTGTGTTGGAAAATGTTAGTAGCAATGATGCGGATTGGATCCGTGATCTGAGGTTTATCCTCATTGCTGCACAGAAGAATTATGTCCTTAATGCACCGCTAGGTGACAGACCTATTGCAGGAGCAGATGCAGACGTTATGAACATTTGGCTAGCTCAATATGATGACTACTTGATAGTTTAGTGAACCATGCTTAACATCTTAGAATCGGGACTTCAAAGACGTTTTGAACGTCATGGACCATATATGATGTTCCAGGAGTTGAAGTTAATATTTTAAGAAAATACCCGAGTTGAGAGATATGAAGTCTCCAACAAGTTCTATGGCTAAAAGATGGAGGAGAATCGCTCAACTAGTGAGCATGTGCTCAGATTGTCTGGGTACTACAATCGCTTGAATCAAGTGGGAGTTAATCTTCCAGATAAGATAGTGATTGACAGAGTTCTCTAGTCACCATCACCAAGTTAGTAGAACTTTGTGATGAACTATAGTATGCAAGGGATGATGAAAATGATTCCCGAGTTTTTCATGATGATGAAATCGTCGAAGGTAGAAATCAAGAAAGAGCATCAAGTGTTGATGGTTGACAAGATCACTAGTTTCAAGAAAAGGGCAAAGGGAAAGAAATGGAACTTCAAGTGGAAAGACAAGCAAGTTGTCACTCCCACGAAGAAGCCCAAAGCTGAACCAAAGCCTGAAACTGAGTGCTTACACTGCAAAGGAAATGGTCACTGGAAACGGAAATGCCCTGAATATTTGGTGGATAAGAAGGATGGCAAAGTGAATAAGGGTATATTTGATATACAGGTTATTGATGTGTGCCTTACTAGTGTTTATAGTAGCCCCTGAGTATTTGATACTTGTTCGGTTACTAAGAGTAGTAACTCGAAACAGGAGTTGCAGAATAAACAGAAACTAGTTAAGGGTGAAGTGACGATGTGTGTTGAAAGTAGTTTCAAGATTGATATGATCATCATCGCACACTCCCTATACTTTTGGGATTAGTGTTGAACCGAAATAAATGTTATTTGGTGTTTGCGTTGAGCATGAATATGATTTGATCGTGTTTATTGCAATACGGTTATTCATTTAAGTAAGAGAATAAACTGTTGTTCTGTTTACATGAATAAAACCTTATATGGTTACACATCCAATGAAAATGGTTCATTGGATCTCGATCGTAGTGATACACATATTCATAATATTGAAACCAAAAGATGCAAAGTTAATAATGATAGTGCAACTTATTTGTGGCACTGTCGTTTAGGACATATTGGTGTAAAGCGCATGCAGAAACTCCATGCTGATGGGATTTTGGAATCACTTGATTATGAATCACTTGATGCTTGTGAACCATGCCTCATGGGCAAGATGACTAAGACTCCGTTCTCCGGAACAGTGGAGCGAGCAACTGGCTTATTGGAAATAATACATACTGATGTATGCGATCCGATGAGTGTTATGGCTCGCGGCGGGTATCATTATTTTCTGACCTTCACAGATGATTTGAGCCGATATGGGTATATCTACTTGATGAAACATAAGTCTGAAATAGTTGAAAGGTTCAAAGAATTTCAGAGTGAAGTGGAAAAATCATCGTAACAAGAAAAATAAAGTTTCTACGATCTGATCGCGGAGACAAATATTTGAGTTACGAGTTTGGTCTTCAATTAAAACAATGTGGAATAGTTTCACAAATTCGTGCCACCTGGAACACCACAGCATAATGGTGTGTCCTAACGTCATAACCGTACTTTATTGGATATAGTACAATCTATGATGTTTCTTACCGATTTACCACTATAGTTTTGGGGTTATGCATTAGAGACAGCTACATTCACATTAGAAGGGGCACCATCTAAATCCGTTGAGACGACACTATATGAACTGTGGTTTAGCAAGAAACCAAAGTTGTCGTTTCTTAAAGTTTGGGGATGTGATGCTTATGTGAAAAAATTTCATCCTGATAAGCTCAAACCCAAATCGGAGAAGTGCATCTTCATAGAATACCCAAAGGAAATTGTTGGGTACACCTTCTATCACAGATCCAAAGGCAAAACATTCGTTGCTAATAAATGGATCCTTTCTAGAGAAGGGGTTTCTCTCGAAAGGAGTGAGTGGGAGGAAAGTAGAACTTGATAACTGTACCTGCTCCCTTATTGGAAAGTAGTTCATCACAGAAATCTGTTCCTATGACTACTACACCAATTAGTGAGGAAGCTAATGATGATGATCATGTAACTTCAGATCAAGTTACTACCGAACCTCGTAGGTAGACCAGAGTGAGATCCGCACCAGAGTTGTACGGTAATCCCATTCTGGAGGGCATGTTACTTGACCATGACGAACCTACGAACTATGAGGAAGCGATGATGAGCCCAGATTCCGCAAAATGGTTTGAGGCCATGAAATCTGAGATATGATCCATGTATGAGAAGAAAGTATGGACTTTTGTGGAGTTGCCCGATGATCGGCAAGCGATAGAAAATAAATGGATCTTCAAGAGGAAGACGGACGCTGATAGTAGTGTTACTATCTACAAAGCTAGACTTGTTGAAAAAGGTTTTTGACAAAGTTCAAGATGTTGAATACAATGAGATTTTCTCACTCGTATCGTTGCTTAAAAGTCTGTCCGAATCATGTTAGCAATTGCCACATTTTTTGAAATCTGGCAAAAGGATGTCAAAACTGCATTCCTTAATGGATTTATTAAAGAAGAGTTGTATATGATGCAACCAGAAGGTTTTGTCAATCCTAAAGATGCTAACAAAATGTGCAAGCTCTAGCGATCCATCTATGGACTGGTGCAAGCATCTCGGAGTTGGAATATACGCTTTGATAAGTTGATCAAAGCATATAGTTTATACAGACTTGCAGTGAAGCCTGTATTTACTAGAAAGTGAGTGGGAGCACTACAGCATTTCTGATAAGTATATGTGAATGACATATTGTAGATCGGAAATAATGTAGAATTATTCTGCAAAGCATAAAGGAGTGTTTGAAAGGAGTTTTTCAAAGAAAGACCTCGGTGAAGCAGCTTACATATTGAGCATCAAGATCTATAGAGATAGATCAAGACGCTTGATAAGTTTTTCAATGAGTACATACCTTGACAATATTTTGAAGTAGTTCAAAATGGAACAGTCAAAGAAAGAGTTCTTGCCTATGTTACAAGGTGTGAAATTGAGTAAGACTCAAAACCCGACCACGGCAGAATATAGAAAGAGAATGAAAGTCATTCCCTATGCCTTGGCCATAGGTTCTATAAAGTATGCCATGTTGTGTACCAGATCTATTGTATACCCTACACTGAGTTTGGCAAGGGAGTACAATACTGATCTAGGAGTAGATCACTGGACATCGGTCAAAAATATCCTTAGTGGAATAAGGATATGTTTCTCGATTATGGAAGTGACAAAAGGTTCGTCGTAAAGGGTTACGTCGATGCAAGTTTTGACACCGATCTGGATGACTCTAAGTCACGATCTAGATACATATTGAAAGTGGGAGCAATTAACTAGAGTAGCTCTATATAGAGCATTGTAGACATAGAAAATTGCAAAATACATAACGGATCTGAATGTGAAAGACCCGTTGACTAAGATTCTCTCACAAGCAAAACATGATCACACCTTAGTACTCTTTGGGTGTTAATACATAGCGATGTGAACTAGATTACTGAATCTAGTAAACCCTTTGGGTGTTGGTCACATGGCGATGTGAACTATGGGTGTTAATCACATGATGATGTGAACTATCGATGTTAATCACATGGCTATGTGATCTAGATTATTGACTCTAGTGCAAGTGGGAGACTGAAGGAAATATGCCCTAGAAGCAATAATAAAGTTATTATTTATTTCCTTACATCATGATAAATGTTTATTATTCATGCTAGAATTGTATTAACCGGAAACATAATACATGTGTGAATATATAGACAAACAGAGTGTCACTAGTATGCCTCTACTTGACTAGCTTGTTAATCACAGATGGTTATGTTTCCTAACCATGGACAACGAGTTGTTATTTGATTAACAAGATCACATCATTAGTTGAATGATCTGATTGACATGACCCATTCCGTTAGCTTAGCACCCGATCGTTTAGTATGTTGCTATTGCTTTCTCCATGACTTATACATGTTCATGTGACTATGAGATTATGCAACTCCCGTTTACCGGAGGAACACTTTGTGTGCTACCAAACGTCACAACGTAACTGGGTGATTATAAAGGTGCTCTACAGGTGTCTCCGAAGGTACTTGTTGGGTTGGCGTATTTCGAGATTAGGATTTGTCACTCCGAATGTCGGAGAGGTATCTCTGGGCCCTCTCGGTAATGCACATCACATAAGCCTTGCAAGCAATGCAACTAATGAGTTAGTTGCGGGATGATGTATTACGGAACGAGTAAAGAGACTTGCCGGTAACGAGATTGAACTAGGTATTGGATACCGACGATCGAATCTCGGGCAAGTAACATACCGATGACAAAGGGAACGACGTATATTGTTATGCGGTCTGACCGATAAAGATCTTCGTATAATATGTAGGAACCAATATGGGCATCCAGGTTCCGCTATTGGTTATTGACCAGAGACGTGTCTCGGTCATGTCTACATTGTTCTCGAACCGTAGGGTCCGCACGCTTAAGGTTTCGATGACAGTTATACTATGAGTTTATGAGTTTTGATGTACCGAAGGAGTTGGAGTCCCGGATGAGATCGGGGACATGACGAGGAGTCTCGAAATGGTCGAGACGTAAAGATCGATATATTGGACGACTATATTCGGAGTTCGGAAAGGTTCCGAGTGATTCGGGTATTTTTCGGAGTACCGGAGAGTTACGGGAATTCGCCGGGGAGAAGTATTGGGCCTTATTGGGCCCTGCGGGGAAGAGAGATGGGCTGCCTAGGGTAGGCCGCGCGCCCCCCATGGCCTAGTCCGAATTGGACTAGGGGGAGGGGCTGCACCCCCTCCTTCCTTCCCTTCTCTCTTCCCCTTCCTTGTCTCCTACTCCTAATACATGGAAGGACTCCTAGTTGGACTAGGAAAGGGGGAATCCTACTCCCGGTGGGAGTAGGACTCCCCTAGGGCGCGCCATAGTAGAGGGCCGGCCCTCCCCTCCTCCACTCCTTTATATACGGGGGTAGGGGGCACGCCATGAACACACAAGTTGATCATCGTGATCGTTCCTTAGCCGTGTGCGGTGCCCCCCTCCACGATATTACACCTCGGTCATATTGTAGCGGTGCTTAGCCGAAGCCCTGCGACAGTTGAACATCAAGATCGTCACCACGCCATCATGCTGACGGAACTCCTCCCCGTACCTCTGCTGGATCGGAGTTCGGGGTGCGTCATCGAGTTGTACGTGTGTCAAGAACTCGGAGGTGCCGGAGTAACGGTGCTTGGATCGGTTGCACCGAGAAGACGTACGACTACTTCCTCTACGTTGCGTCAACGCTTCCGCTTCGGTCTACGAGGGTACGTAGACAATACTCTCCCCTCTCGTTGCTATGCATCACCATGATCTTGCGTGTGCGTAGGGAAATTTTTGAAATTACTACGTTTCCCAACACCCCCTTCGAAAACAAAAAAACAAAAACCTCAGCTCCTGCTAGATGTTGACGCGCGGATGCCTTTTGGTCCCGGTTGTGTTACCAACCTAGACTAAAGGTCCTCCTGCCTGGACGCCTCGCAGCGGCCACGTGGAGCCCCTTCTGTCCCGGTTCATTAGCGAACCGGGACTTTAGTCCCGATCCTTTAGTCTCGGTTCCAGAACCGGGGCTAAAGAGCCTCTGAAACCAGGGCTAATGGGCCATTTTCTAATAGTGACTGCATGAAACCAAATTAATCCGATCTAGACAACAAACCCCTAGGTGAAATGGGGAGGAAATTGATGACATCCAGGGAGTGGCGGCTCATCTAAAAACCGTGAACAAATCTAGACACCTTTGATCTACTCATCTAACACTGGATCTACTCAACTAACGCTGGGAACTACTAGGAATAACCACAAAATGGAGCATTAAAAATGGAGGGGGACATACTCAACTAACGTTAGGGGGTTTTGGCAACACTCACGGTTAATACAATTCTACCATGAATCATAAACATTTATCATGAAATACGAGAATAAATAGTAACTTTATTATTGCCTCTAGGGCATATTTCCTTCAGAAACCCCTAAATTAACCCTCCAAAACCCCCTAACCCCCCCCCTTCGAAAACAAGAAAACAAAAACCTCAGCTCCTGCTAGATGCTGACGCGCGGATGCCTTTTGGTCCTGGTTGATGTTACCAACCTAGACTAAAGGTCCTCCTCCCTGGACGCCTCGCAGCGGCCACGTGGAGCCCCTTCTGTCCCGGTTCATAAGCGAACCGGGACTTTAGTCCCGATCCTTTAGTCTCGGTTCCAGAACCGGGGCTAAAGGGCCTCTGAAACCAGGGCTAATGGGCCATTTTCTAATAGTGACTGCATGAAACCAAATTAATCCGATCTAGACAACAAACCCCCAGGTGAAATGGGGAGGAAATTGATGACATCCAGGGAGTGGCGGCTCATCTAAAAACCATGAACAAATCTGGACACCTTTGATCTACTCATCCAACACTGGATCTACTCAACTAACGCTGGAAACTACTAGGAATAACCACAAAATGGAGCATTAAAAATGGAGGGGGACATACTCAACTAACGTTAGGGGGTTTTGGCAACACTCACGGTTAATACAATTCTACCATGAATCATAAACATTTATCATGAAATACGGGAATAAATAGTAACTTTATTATTGCCTCTAGGGCATATTTCCTTCAGAAACCCCTAAATTAACCCTCCAAAACCCCCTAACCCCCCCCCCCTTCGAAAACAAAAAAACAAAAACCTCAGCTCCTGCTAGATGCTGACGTGCGGATGCCTTTTGTCCCGATTGATGTTACCAACCTAGACTAAAGGTCCTCCTGCCTGGACGCCTCGCAGCGGCCACGTGGAGCCCCTTCTGTCCCTATTCATAAGCGAACTGGGACTTTAGTCCCGATCCTTTAGTCTTGGTTCCAGAACCGGGGCTAAAGGGCCTCTGAAACCAGGGCTAACGGGCCATTTTCTACTAGTGACTGCATGAAACCAAATTAATCCGATCTAGACAACAAACCCCTAGGTGAAATGGGGAGGAAATTGATGACATCCAGGGAGTGGCGGCTTGTCTAAAAACCGTGAACAAATCTGGACACCTTTGATCTACTCATCCAACACTGGATATACTCAACTAATGCTGGGAACTACTAGGAATAACCACAAAATGGAGCATTAAAAATGGAGGGGGACATACTCAACTAACGTTAGGGGGTTTTGGCAACACTCACGGTTAATACAATTCTACCATTGATCATAAACATTTATCATGAAATACGGGAATAAATTGTAACTTTATTATTGCCTCTAGGGCATATTTCCTTCAGAAACCACTAAATTAACCCTCCAAAACCCCC
>NC_057813.1:760521310-760526261 GCF_018294505.1 Triticum aestivum | reverse complement strand
AAAAACAAAAACCTCAGCTCCTGCTAGATGCTGACGCGCGGATGCCTTTTGGTCCCGGTTGATGTTACCAACCTAGAATAAAGATCCTCCTGCCTGGACGCCTCGCAGCGGCAACGTGGAGCCCCTTCTATCCCGGTTCATTAGCGAACCGGGACTTTAGTCCCGATCCTTTAGTCTCGGTTCCAGAACCAGGGCTAAAGGGCCTCTGAAACCGGGGCTAATGGGCCATTTTCTACTAGTGACTGCATGAAACCAAATTAATCCGATCTAGACAACAAACCCCTAGGTGAAATGGGGAGGAAATTGTTGACATCCAGGGAGTGGTGGCTCGTCTAAAAACCGTGAACAAATCTGGACACCTTTGATCTACTCATCCAACACTAGATCTACTCAACTAACGCTGGGAACTACTAGGAATAAACACAAAATGGAGCATTAAAAATGGAGGGGGACATACTCAACTAACGTTAGGGGGTTTTGGCAACACTCACGGTTAATACAATTCTACCATGAATCATAAACATTTATCATGAAATACGGGAATAAATAGTAACTTTATTATTGCCTCTAGGGCATATTTCCTTTAGAAACCCCTAAATTAACCCTCCAAAACCCCCTAACCCCCCCCCCTTCGAAAACAAAAAAACAAAAACCTCAGCTCCTGCTAGATGCTGACGTGCGGATGCCTTTTGTCCCGATTGATGTTACCAACCTAGACTAAAGGTCCTCCTGCCTGGATGCCTCGCAGCGGCCACGTGGAGCCCCTTCTGTCCCTATTCATAAGCGAACTGGGTCTTTAGTCCCGATCCTTTAGTCTTGGTTCCAGAACCGGGGCTAAAGGGCCTCTGAAACCAGGGCTAATGGGCCATTTTCTACTAGTGACTGCATGAAACCAAATTAATCCGATCTAGACAACAAACCCCTAGGTGAAATGGGGAGGAAATTGATGACATCCAGGGAGTGGCGGCTTGTCTAAAAACCGTGAACAAATCTGGACACCTTTGATCTACTCATCCAACACTGGATATACTCAACTAACGCTGGGAACTACAAGGAATAACCACAAAATGGAGCATTAAAAATGGAGGGGGACATACTCAACTAACGTTAGGGGGTTTTGGCAACACTCACGGTTAATACAATTCTACCATGAATCATAAACATTTATCATGAAATACGGGAATAAATAGTAACTTTATTATTGCCTCTAGGGCATATTTCCTCCAGAAACCACTAAATTAACCCTCCAAAACCCCCTAACCCCCCCCTATGAAAACAGAAAACAAAAACCTCAGCTCCTGCTAGATGCTGACGCGCGGATGCCTTTTGGTCCCGGTTGATGTTACCAACCTAGAATAAAGATCCTCCTGCCTGGACGCCTCGCAGCGGCAACGTGGAGCCCCTTCTGTCCCGGTTCATAATCGAACCGGGACTTTAGTCCCGATCCTTTAGTCTCGGTTCCAGAACCAGGGCTAAAGGGCCTCTGAAACAAGGGCTAATGGGCCATTTTCTACTAGTGACTGCATGAAACCAAATTAATCCGATCTAGACAACAAACCCCTAGGTGAAATGGGGAGGAAATTGTTGATATCCAGGGAGTGGTGGCTCGTCTAAAAACCGTGAACAAATCTGGACACCTTTGATCTACTCATCCAACACTAGATCTACTCAACTAACACTGGGAACTACTAGGAATAAACACAAAATGGAGCATTAAAAATGGAGGGGGACATACTCAACTAACGTTAGGGGGTTTTGGCAACACTCATGGTTAATACATTTCTACCATGAATCATAAACATTTATCATGAAATACGGGAATAAATAGTAACTTTATTATTGCCTCTAGGGCATATTTCCTTCAGAAACCCCTAAATTAACCCTCCAAATCCCCCTAACCCCCCCCCCTTCGAAAACAAAAAAACAAAAACCTCAGCTCCTGCTAGATGCTGACGCGCAGATGCCTTTTGGTCCCGGTTGACGTTACCAACCTAGACTAAAGGTCCTCCTGCCTGGACGCCTCGCAGCGGCAACGTGGAGCCCCTTCTGTCCCGGTTCATAAGCGAACCGGGACTTTAGTCCCGATCCTTTAGTCTCGGTTCCAGAACCGGGGCTAAAGGGCCTCTGAAACCAGGGCTAATGGGCCATTTTCTAATAGTGACTGCATGAAACCAAATTAATCCGATCTAGACAACAAACCCCTAGGTGAAATGGAGAGGAAATTGATGACATCCTGGGAGTGGCGGCTCATCTAAAAACCGTGAACAAATCTGGACACCTTTGATCTACTCATCCAACAATGGATCTACTCAACTAACGCTGGGAACTACTAGGAATAACCACAAAATGGAGCATTAAAAATGGAGGGGGACATACTCAACTAACGTTAGGGGGTTTTGGCAACACTCACGGTTAATACAATTCTACCATGAATCATAAACATTTATCACGAAATAAGGGAATAAATAATAACTTTATTATTGCCTCTAGGGCATATTTCCTTCAGAAACCCCTAAATTAACCCTCCAAAGCCCGCTAACCCCCCCCCCTTCGAACACAAAAAACAAAAACCTCAGCTCCTGCTAGATGCTGACGCGCGGATGCATTTTGGTCCCGGTTGATGTTACCAACCTAGACTAAAGTTCCTCCTGCCTGGACGCCTCGCAGCGGCCACGTGGAGCCCCTTCTGTCCCGGTTCATAAGCGAACCAGGACTTTAGTCCCGATCATTTAGTCTCAGTTCCAGAACCGGGGCTAAAGGCCCTCTGAAACCAGGGCTAATGGGCCATTTTCTAATAGTGACTGCATGAAACCAAATTAATCCGATCTAGACAACAAACCCCTAGGTGAAATAGAGAGGAAATTGATGACATCCTGGGAGTGGCGGCTCATCTAAAAACCGTGAACAAATCTGGACACCTTTGATCTACTCATCCAACAATGGATCTACTCAACTAACGCTGGGAACTACCAGGAATAACCACAAAATGGAGCATTAAAAATGGAGGGGGACGTACTCAACTAACGTTAGGGGGTTTTGGCAAGACTCACGGTTAATACAATTCTACCATGAATCATAAACATTTATCACGAAATAAGGGAATAAATAATAACTTTATTATTGCCTCTAAGGCATATTTCCTTCAGAAACCCCTAAATTAACCCTCCAAAACCCGCTAACCCCCCCCCCCTTCAGAAACCCCTAAACTTTAGTCCCGATCCTTTAGTCTCGGTTCCAGAACCGGGGCTAAATGGCCTCTGAAACCAGGGATAATGGGCCAATTTCTAATAGTGACTGCATGAAACCAAATTAATCCGATCTAGACAACAAACCCCTAGGTGAAATGGGGAGTAAATTGATGACATCCTGGGAGTGGCGGCTCATCTAAAAACCGTGAACAAATCTGGACACCTTTGATCTACTCATCCAACACTGGATCTACTCAACTAACGCTGGGAACTACTAGGAATAACCACAAAATGGAGCATTAAAAATGGAGGGGGACATACTCAACTAACATTAGGGGGTTTTGGCAACACTCACGGTTAATACAATTCTACCATGAATCATAAACATTTATCATGAAATACGGGAATAAATAGTAATTTTATTATTGCCTCTAGGGCATATTTCCTTTAGAAACCCCTAAATTAACCGTCCAAAACCCCCTAACCCCCCCCCCCTTCGAAAACAAAAAAACAAAAACCTCAGCTCGTGCTAGATGCTGACACGCGGATGCCTTTTGGTCCTAGTTGATGTTACGAACCTAGACTAAAGGTCCTCCTGCCTGGACGCCTCGCAGCGGCCACGTGGAGCCCCTTCTGTGCCGGTTCATAAGCGAACCGGGACTTTAGTCCCGATCCTTTAGTCTCGGTTCCAGAACCGGGGATAAGGGCCTCTAAAACCAGGGCTAATGGGCCATTTTCTAATAGTGACTGCATGAAACCAAATTAATCCGATCTAGACAACAAACCCCTAGGTGAAATGGGGAGGAAATTGATGACATCCAGGGAGTGGCGGCTCATCTAAAAACCGTGAACAAATCTGGACACCTTTGATCTACTCATCCAACACTGGATCTACTCAACTAACGCTGCACAAAATGGAGCATTAAAAATGGAGGGGGACATACTCAACTAACGTTAGGAGGTTTTGGCAACACTCACGGTTAATACAACTCTACCATGAATCATTAACATTTATCATGAAATACGGGAATAAATAGTAACTTTATTATTGCCTCTAGGGCATATTTCCTTCAGAAACCCCTAAATTAACCGTCCAAAACCCCCTAACCCCCCCCCCTTCGAAAACAAAAAAACAAAAACCTCAGCTCGTGCTAGATGCTGACACGCGGATGCCTTTTGGTCCTAGTTGATGTTACGAACCTAGACTAAAGGTCCTCCTGCCTGGACGCCTCGCAGCGGCCACGTGGAGCCCCTTCTGTCCCGGTTCATAAGCGAACCGGGACTTTAGTCCCGATCCTTTAGTCTCGGTTCCAGAACCGGGGATAAGGGCCTCTAAAACCAGGGCTAATGGGCCATTTTCTAATAGTGACTACATGAAACCAAATTAATCCGATCTAGACAACGAACCCCTAGGTGAAATGGGGAGGAAATTGATGACATCCAGGGAGTGGCGGCTCATCTAAAAACCGTGAACAAATCTGGACACATTTGATCTACTCATCCAACACTGGATCTACTCAACTAACGCTGGGAACTACTAGGAATAACCACAAAATGGAGCATTAAAAATGGAGGGGGACATACTCAACTAACGTTAGGAGGTTTTGGCAACACTCACGGTTAATACAACTCTACCATGAATCATTAACATTTATCATGAAATACGGGAATAAATAGTAACTTTATTATTGCCTCTAGGACATATTTCCTTCAGAAACCCCTAAATTAACCCTCCAAAACCCCCTAACCCCCCCCCCCCTTCG
>NC_057813.1:760513736-760521216 GCF_018294505.1 Triticum aestivum | reverse complement strand
ACCGCAGCTCCTGCTAGATGCTGACGCGCGGATGCCTTTTGGTCCCGGTTGTGTTACCAACCTAGACTAAAGGTCCTCCTGCCTGGACGCCTCGCAGCGGCCACGTGGAGCCCCTTCTGTCCCGGTTCATAAGCGAACCGAGACTTTAGTCCCGATCCTTTAGTCTCGATTCCAGAACCGGGGCTAAAGGGCCTCTGAAACCAGGGCTAATGGGCCATTTTCTAATAGTGACTGCATGAAACCAAATTATTCCGATCTAGACAACAAACCCCTAGGTGAAATGGGGAGGAAATTGATGACATCCAGGGAGTGGCGGCTCAACTAAAAACCGTGACCAAATCTGGACACCTTTGATATACTCATCTAACACTGGATCTACTCAACTAACGCTGGGAACTACTAGGAATAACCACAAAATGGAGCATTAAAAATGGAGGGGGACATACTCAACTAACGTTAGGGGGTTTTGGCAACACTCACGGTTAATACAATTCTACCATGAATCATAAACATTTATCATGAAATACGGGAATAAATAGTAACTTTATTATTGCCTCTAGGGCATATTTCCTTCAGAAACCCCTAAATTAACCCTCCAAAACCCCCTAACCCCCCCCCCTTCGAAAACAAAAAAACAAAAACCTCAGCTCCTGCTAGATGCTGACGCGCGGATGCCTTTTGGTCGCGGTTCTGTTACCAACCTAGACTAAAGGTCCTCCTGCCTGGACACCTCGTAGCGGCCACGTGGATCCCCTTCTGTCCCGGTTCATAAGCGAACCGGGACTTTAGACCCGATCCTTTAGTCTCGGTTCCAGAACCGGGGCTAAAGGGCCTCTGAAACCAGGGCTAATGGGCCATTTTCTAATAGTGACTGCATGAAACCAAATTAATCCGATCTAGACAACAAACCCCTAGGTGAAATGGGGAGGAAATTGATGACATCCAGGGAGTGGCGGCTTATCTAAAAACCGTGAACAAATCTGGACACCTTTGATCTACTCATCTAACACTGGATCTACTCAACTAACGCTGGGAACTACTAGGAATAACCACAAAATGGAGCATTAAAAATTGAGGGGGACATACTCAACTAACGTTAGGGGGTTTTGGCAACACTCACGGTTAATACAATTCTACCATGAATCATAAACATTTATCATGAAATACGGGAATAAATAGTAACTTTATTATTGCCTCTAGGGCATATTTCCTTCAGAAACCCCTAAATTAACCCTCCAAAACCGCCTAACCCCCCCCCCCTTCGAAAACAAAAAAACAAAAACCTCAGCTCCTGCCAGATGCTGACGCACGGATGCCTTTTGGTCCCGGTTGATGTAACCAACCTAGACTAAAGGTCCTCCTGCCTGGACGCCTCGCAGCGGCCACTTGGAGCCCCTTCTGTCCCGGTTCATAAGCGAACCGGGACTTTAGTCCCGATCCTTGTCTCGGTTCCAGAACCGGGGCTAAAGGGCCTCTGAAACCAGGGCTAATGGGCCATTTTCTAATAGTGACTGCATGAAACCAAATTAATCCGATCTAGACAACAAACCCCTAGGTGAAATGGGGAGGAAATTGATGACATCCAGGGAGTGGCGGCTCATCTAAAAACCGTGAACAAATCTGGACACCTTTGATCTACTCATCTAACACTGGATCTACTCAACTAACGCTGGGAACTACTAGGAATAAACACAAAATGGAGCATTACAAATGGAGGGGGACATACTCCACTAACGTTAGGGGGTTTTGGCAACACTCACGGTTAATACAATTCTACCATGAATCATAAACATTTATCATGAAATACGGGAATAAATAGTAACTTTATTATTGCCTCTAGGGCATATTTCCTTTAGAAACCCCTAAATTAACCCTCCAAAGCACCCTAACGCCCCCCCCCCTTCGAAAACAAAAAAACAAAAACCTCGGCTCCTGCTAGATGCTGACGCGCGGATGCCTTTTGGTCCCGGTTGATGATACCAGCCTAGACTAAAGGTCCTCCTGCCTGGACGCCTCGCAGCGGCCACGTGGAGCCCCTTCTGTCCCGGTTCATAAGTGAACCGGGACATTAGTCCCGATCCTTTAGTCTCGGTTCCAGAACCGGGGCTAAAGGGCCTCTGAAACCAGGGCTAATGGGCCATTTTATAATAGTGACTGCATGAAACCAAATTAATCGGATCTAGACAACAAACCCCTAGGTGAAATGGGGAGGAAATTGATGACATCCAGGGAGTGGCGGCTCATCTAAAAACCGTGAACAAATCTGGACACCTTTGATCTACTCATCCAACAATGGATCTACTCAACTAACGCTGGGAACTACTAGGAATAACCACAAAATGGAGCATTAAAAATGGAGGGGAACATACTCAACTAACGTTAGGGGGTTTTGACAACACTCACGGTTAATACAATTCTACCATGAATCATAAACATTTATCATGAAATACGGGAATAAATAGTAACTTTATTATTGCCTCTAGGGCATATTTCCTTCAGAAACCCCTAAATTAACCCTCCAAAACCCCCTAACCCCCCCCCCTTCGAAAACAAAAAAACAAAAACCTCAGCTCCTGCTAGATGCTGACGCGCGGATGCCTTTTGGTCCCGGTTGATGTTACAACCTAGACTAAAGGTCCTCCTGCCTGGACGCCTCGCAGCGGCCACGTGGAGCCCCTTCTGTCCCGGTTCATGAGCGAACCGGGACTTTAGTCCCGATCCTTTAGTCTCGGTTCCAGAACCGGGGCTAAAGGGCCTCTGAAACCTGGGCTAATGGGCCATTTTCTAACAGTGACTGCATGAAACCAAATTAATCCGATCTAGACAACAAACCCCTAGGTGAAATGGGGAGGAAATTGATGACATCCAGGGAGTGGCGGCTCATCTAAAAACCGTGAACCAATCTGGACACCTTTGATCTACTCATCCAACACTGGATCTACTGAACTAACGCTGGGAACTACTAGGAATAACCACAAAATGGAGCATTAAAAATTGAGGGGGACATACTCAACTAACGTTAGGGGGGTTTGGCAACACTCACGGTTAATACAATTCTACCATGAATCATAAACATTTATCATGAAATACGAGAATAAATAGTATCTTTATTATTGCCTCTAGGGCATATTTCCTTCAGAAACCCCTAAATTAACCCTCCAAAACCGCCTAACCCCCCCCCCTTCGAAAACAAAAAAACAAAAACCTCAGCTCCTGCTAGATGCTGACGCACGGATGCCTTTTGGTCCCGGTTGATGTTACCAACCTAGACTAAAGGTCCTCCTGCCTGGACGCCTCGCAGCGGCCACTTGGAGCCCCTTCTGTCCCGGTTCATAAGCGAACCGGGACTTTAGTCCCGATCCTTTAGTCTTGGTTCCAGAACCGGGGCTAAAGGGCCTCTGAAACCAGGGCTAATGGGCCATTTTCTAATAGTGACTGCATGAAACCAAATTAATCCGATCTAGACAACAAACCCCTAGGTGAAATGGGGAGGAAATTGATGACATCCAGGGAGTGGCGGCTCATCTAAAAACCGTGAACAAATCTGGACACCTTTGATCTACTCATCTAACACTGGATCTACTCAACTAACGCTGGGAACTACTAGGAATAAACACAAAATGGAGCATTAAAAATGGAGGGGGACATACTCAACTAACGTTAGGGGGTTTTGGCAACACTCACGGTTAATACAATTCTACCATGAATCATAAACATTTATCATGAAATACGGGAATAAATAGTAACTTTATTATTGCCTCTAGGGCATATTTCCTTTAGAAACCCCTAAATTAACCCTCCAAAACACCCTAACCCCCCCCCCCTTCGAAAACAAAAAAACAAAAACCTCGGCTCCTGCTAGATGCTGACGCGCGGATGCCTTTTGGTCCCGGTTGATGATACCAGCCTAGACTAAAGGTCCTCCTGCCTGGACGCCTCGCAGCGGCCACGTGGAGCCCCTTCTGTCCCGGTTCATAAGCGAACCGGGACATTAGTCCCGATCCTTTAGTCTCGGTTCCAGAACCGGGGCTAAAGGGCCTCTGAAACCAGGGCTAATGGGCCATTTTATAATAGTGACTGCATGAAACCAAATTAATCCGATCTAGACAACAAACCCCTAGGTGAAATGGGGAGGAAATTGATGACATCCAGGGAGTGGCGGCTCATCTAAAAACCGTGAACAAATCTGGACACCTTTCATCTACTCATCCAACAATGGATCTACTCAACTAACGCTGGGAAATACTAGGAATAACCACAAAATGGAGCATTAAAAATTGAGGGGGACATACTCAACTAACGTTAGGGGGTTTTGGCAACACTCACGGTTAATACAATTCTACCATGAATCATAAACATTTATCATGAAATACGGGAATAAATAGTAACTTTATTATTGCCTCTAGGGCATATTTCCTTCAGAAACCCCTAAATTAACCCTCCAAAACCGCCTAACCCCCCCCCCTTCGAAAACAAAAAAACAAAAACCTCAGCTCCTGCCAGATGCTGACGCACGGATGCCTTTTGGTCCCGGTTGATGTTACCAACCTAGACTAAAGGTCCTCCTGCCTGGATGCCTCGCAGCGGCCACTTGGAGCCCCTTCTGTCCCGGTTCATAAGCGAACCGGGACTTTAGTCCCGATCCTTGTCTCGGTTCCAGAACCGGGGCTAAAGGGCCTCTGAAACCAGGGCTAATGGGCCATTTTCTAATAGTGACTGCATGAAACCAAATTAATCCGATCTAGACAACAAACCCCTAGGTGAAATGGGGAGGAAATTGATGACATCCAGGGAGTGGCGGCTCATCTAAAAACCGTGAACAAATCTGGACACCTTTGATCTACTCATCTAACACTGGATCTACTCAACTAACGCTGGGAACTACTAGGAATAAACACAAAATGGAGCATTAAAAATGGAGGGGGACATACTCCACTAACGTTAGGGGGTTTTGGCAACACTCACGGTTAATACAATTCTACCATGAATCATAAACATTTATCATGAAATACGGGAATAAATAGTAACTTTATTATTGCCTCTAGGGCATATTTCCTTTAGAAACCCCTAAATTAACCCTCCAAAACACCCTAACCCCCCCCCTTCGAAAACAAAAAAACAAAAACCTCGGCTCCTGCTAGATGCTGACGCGCGGATGCCTTTTGGTCCCGGTTGATGATACCAGCCTAGACTAAAGGTCCTCCTGCCTGGACGCCTCGCAGCGGCCACGTGGAGCCCCTTCTGTCCCGGTTCATAAGTGAACCGGGACATTAGTCCCGATCCTTTAGTCTCGGTTCCAGAACCGGGGCTAAAGGGCCTCTGAAACCAGGGCTAATGGGCCATTTTATAATAGTGACTGCATGAAACCAAATTAATCGGATCTAGACAACAAACCCCTAGGTGAAATGGGGAGGAAATTGATGACATCCAGGGAGTGGCGGCTCATCTAAAAACCGTGAACAAATCTGGACACCTTTGATCTACTCATCCAACAATGGATCTACTCAACTAACGCTGGGAACTACTAGGAATAACCACAAAATGGAGCATTAAAAATGGAGGGGAACATACTCAACTAACGTTAGGGGGTTTTGACAACACTCACGGTTAATACAATTCTACCATGAATCATAAACATTTATCATGAAATACGGGAATAAATAGTAACTTTATTATTGCCTCTAGGGCATATTTCCTTCAGAAACCCCTAAATTAACCCTCCAAAACCCCCTAACCCCCCCCCCTTCGAAAACAAAAAAACAAAAACCTCAGCTCCTGCTAGATGCTGACGCGCGGATGCCTTTTGGTCCCGGTTGATGTTACAACCTAGACTAAAGGTCCTCCTGCCTGGACGCCTCGCAGCGGCCACGTGGAGCCCCTTCTGTCCCGGTTCATGAGCGAACCGGGACTTTAGTCCCGATCCTTTAGTCTCGGTTCCAGAACCGGGGCTAAAGGGCCTCTGAAACCTGGGCTAATGGGCCATTTTCTAACAGTGACTGCATGAAACCAAATTAATCCGATCTAGACAACAAACCCCTAGGTGAAATGGGGAGGAAATTGATGACATCCAGGGAGTGGCGGCTCATCTAAAAACCGTGAACCAATCTGGACACCTTTGATCTACTCATCCAACACTGGATCTACTGAACTAACGCTGGGAACTACTAGGAATAACCACAAAATGGAGCATTAAAAATTGAGGGGGACATACTCAACTAACGTTAGGGGGGTTTGGCAACACTCACGGTTAATACAATTCTACCATGAATCATAAACATTTATCATGAAATACGAGAATAAATAGTATCTTTATTATTGCCTCTAGGGCATATTTCCTTCAGAAACCCCTAAATTAACCCTCCAAAACCGCCTAACCCCCCCCCCCTTCGAAAACAAAAAAACAAAAACCTCAGCTCCTGCTAGATGCTGACGCACGGATGCCTTTTGGTCCCGGTTGATGTTACCAACCTAGACTAAAGGTCCTCCTGCCTGGACGCCTCGCAGCGGCCACTTGGAGCCCCTTCTGTCCCGGTTCATAAGCGAACCGGGACTTTAGTCCCGATCCTTTAGTCTCGGTTCCAGAACCGGGGCTAAAGGGCCTCTGAAACCAGGGCTAATGGGCCATTTTCTAATAGTGACTGCATGAAACCAAATTAATCCGATCTAGACAACAAACCCCTAGGTGAAATGGGGAGGAAATTGATGACATCCAGGGAGTGGCGGCTCATCTAAAAACCGTGAACAAATCTGGACACCTTTGATCTACTCATCTAACACTGGATCTACTCAACTAACGCTGGGAACTACTAGGAATAAACACAAAATGGAGCATTAAAAATGGAGGGGGACATACTCAACTAACATTAGGGGGTTTTGGCAACACTCACGGTTAATACAATTCTACCATGAATCATAAACATTTATCATGAAATACGGGAATAAATAGTAACTTTATTATTGCCTCTAGGGCATATTTCCTTTAGAAACCCCTAAATTAACCCTCCAAAACACCCTAACCCCCTCCCCCCTTCGAAAACAAAAAAACAAAAACCTCGGCTCCTGCTAGATGCTGACGCGCGGATGCCTTTTGGTCCCGGTTGATGATACCAGCCTAGACTAAAGGTCCTCCTGCCTGGACGCCTCGCAGCGGCCACGTGGAGCCCCTTCTGTCCCGGTTCATAAGCGAACCGGGACATTAGTCCCGATCCTTTAGTCTCGGTTCCAGAACCGGGGCTAAAGGGCCTCTGAAACCAGGGCTAATGGGCCATTTTATAATAGTGACTGCATGAAACCAAATTAATCCGATCTAGACAACAAACCCCTAGGTGAAATGGGGAGGAAATTGATGACATCCAGGGAGTGGCGGCTCATCTAAAAACCGTGAACAAATCTGGACACCTTTGATCTACTCATCCAACAATGGATCTACTCAACTAACGCTGGGAACTACTAGGAATAACCACAAAATGGAGCATTAAAA
>NC_057813.1:760509175-760511982 GCF_018294505.1 Triticum aestivum | reverse complement strand
TGCTAGATGCTGACGCACGGATGCCTTTTGGTCCCGGTTGATGTTACCAACCTAGACTAAAGGTCCTCCTGCTTGGACGCCTCGCAGCGGCCACGTGGAGCCCCTTCTGTCCCGGTTCATAAGCGAACCGGGACTTTAGTCCCGATCCTTTAGTCTCCGTTCCAGAACCGGGGCTAAAGGGCCTCTGAAACCAGGGCTAATGGGCCATTTTCTAATAGTGACTGCATGAAACCAAATTAATCCGATCTAGACAACAAACCCCTAGGTGAAATGGGGTGGAAATTGATGACATCCAGGGAGTGGCGGCTCATCTAAAAACCGTGAACAAATCTGGACACCTTTGATCTACTCATCTAACACTGGATCTACTCAACTAACGCTGGGAACTACTAGGAATAAACACAAAATGGAGCATTAAAAATGGAGGGGGACATACTCAACTAACGTTAGGGGGTTTTGGCAACACTCACGGTTAATACAATTCTACCATGAATCATAAACATTTATCATGAAATACGGGAATAAATAGTAACTTTATTATTGCCTCTAGGGCATATTTCCTTTAGAAACCCCTAAATTAACCCTCCAAAACACCCTAACCCCCCCCCCCTTCGAAAACAAAAAAACAAAAACCTCGGCTCCTGCTAGATGCTGACGCGCGATTGCCTTTTGGTCCCGGTTGATGATACCAGCCTAGACTAAAGGTCCTCCTGCCTGGACGCCTCGCAGCGGCCACGTGGAGCCCCTTCTGTCCCAGTTCATAAGCGAACCGGGACATTAGTCCCGATCCTTTAGTCTCGGTTCCAGAACCGGGGCTAAAGGGCCTCTGAAACCAGGGCTAATGGGCCATTTTATAATAGTGACTGCATGAAACCAAATTAATCCGATCTAGACAACAAACCCCTAGGTGAAATGGGGAGGAAATTGATGACATCCAGGGAGTGGCGGCTCATCTAAAAACCGTGAACAAATCTGGACACCTTTGATCTACTCATCCAACAATGGATCTACTCAACTAACGCTGGGAACTACTAGGAATAACCACAAAATGGAGCATTAAAAATGGAGGGGAACATACTCAACTAACGTTAGGGGGTTTTGACAACACTCACGGTTAATACAATTCTACCATGAATCATAAACATTTATCATGAAATACGGGAATAAATAGTAACTTTATTATTGCCTCTAGGGCATATTTCCTTCAGAAACCCCTAAATTAACCCTCCAAAACCCCCTAACCCCCCCCCCTTCGAAAACAAAAAAACAAAAACCTCAGCTCCTGCTAGATGCTGACGCGCGGATGCCTTTTGGTCCCGGTTGATGTTACAACCTAGACTAAAGGTCCTCCTGCCTGGACGCCTCGCAGCGGCCACGTGGAGCCCCTTCTGTCCCGGTTCATGAGCGAACCGGGACTTTAGTCCCGATCCTTTAGTCTCGGTTCCAGAACCGGGGCTAAAGGGCCTCTGAAACCTGGGCTAATGGGCCATTTTCTAACAGTGACTGCATGAAACCAAATTAATCCGATCTAGACAACAAACCCCTAGGTGAAATGGGGAGGAAATTGATGACATCCAGGGAGTGGCGGCTCATCTAAAAACCGTGAACCAATCTGGACACCTTTGATCTACTCATCCAACACTGGATCTACTGAACTAACGCTGGGAACTACTAGGAATAACCACAAAATGGAGCATTAAAAATGGAGGGGGACATACTCAACTAACGTTAGGGGGTTTTGGCAACACTCACGGTTAATACAATTCTACCATGAATCATAAACATTTATCATGAAATACGGGAATAAATAGTAACTTTATTATTGCCTCTAGGGCATATTTCCTTCAGAAACCCCTAAATTAACCCTCCAAAACCCCCTAACCCCCCCCCCTTCGAAAAAAAAAACAAAAACCTCGGCTCCTGCTAGATGCTGACGCGCGGATGCCTTTTGGTCCCGGTTGATGTTACCAACCTAGACTAAAGGTCCTCCTGCCTGGACGCATCGCAGCGGCCACGTGGAGCCCCTTCTGTCCCGGTTCATAAGCGAACCGGGACTTTAGTCCCGATCCTTTAGTCTCCGTTCCAGAACCGGGGCTAAAGGGCCTCTGAAACCAGGGCTAATGGGCCATTTTCTAACAGTGACTGCATGAAACCAAATTAATCCGATCTAGACAACAAACCCCTAGGTGAAATGGGGAGGAAATTGATGACATCCAGGGAGTGGCGGCTCATCTAAAAACGGTGAACCAATCTGGACACCTTTGATCTACTCATCCAACACTGGATCTACTCAACTAACGCTGGGAACTACTAGGAATAACCACAAAATGGAGCATTAAAAATGGAGGGGGACATACTCAACTAACGTTAGGGGGTTTTGGCAACACTCACGGTTAATACAATTCTACCATGAATCATAAACATTTATCATGAAATACGGGAATAAATAGTAACTTTATTATTGCCTCTAGGGCATATTTCCTTCAGAAACCCCTAAATTAACCCTCCAAAACCCCCTAACCCCCCCCCCTTTCGAAAACAAAAAAACAAAAACCTCGGCTCCTGCTAGATGCTGACGCGAGGATGCCTTTTGGTCCCGGTTGATGTTACCAACCTAGACTAAAGGTCCTCCTGCCTGGACGCCTCGCAGCAGCCACGTGGAGCCCCTTCTGTCCCGGTTCATAAGCGAACCGGGACTTTAGTCCCGATCCTTTAGTCTCGGTTCCAGAACCGGGGCTAAAGGGCCTCTGAAACCAGGGCTAATGGGCCATTTTCTAATAGTGACTGCATGAAACCAAATTAATCCG
>NC_057813.1:760508252-760509165 GCF_018294505.1 Triticum aestivum | reverse complement strand
AGAACAAAAAAACAAAAACCTCGGCTCCTGCTAGATGCTGACGCGAGGATGCATTTTGGTCCCGGTTGATGTTACCAACCTAGACTAAAGGTCCTGCTGCCTGGACGCCTCGCAGCAGCCACGTGGAGCCCCTTCTGTCCCGGTTCATAAGCGAACCGGGACTTTAGTCCCGATCCTTTAGTCTCGGTTCCAGAACCGGGGCTAAAGGGCCTCTGAAACCAGGGCTAATGGGCCATTTTCTAATAGTGACTGCATGAAACCAAATTAATCCGATCTAGACAACAAACCCCTAGGTGAAATGGGGAGGAAATTGATGACATCCAGGGAGTGGCGGCTCATCTAAAAACGGTGAACAAATCTGGACACCTTTGACCACTCATCCAACACTGGATCTACTCAACTAATGCTGGGAACTACTAGGAATAACCACAAAATGGAGCATTAAAAATGGAGGGGGACATACTCAACTAACGTTAGGGGGTTTTGGCACCACTCACGGTTAATACAATTCTACCATGAATCATAAACATTTATCATGAAATACGGGAATAAATAGTAACTTTATTATTGCCTCTAGGGCATATTTCCTTCAGAAACCCCTAAATTAACCCTCCAAAACCCCCTAACCCCCCCCCCTTTCGAAAACAAAAAAACAAAAACCTCGGCTCCTGCTAGATGCTGACGCGAGGATGCCTTTTGGTCCCGGTTGATGTTACCAACCTAGACTAAAGGTCCTCCTGCCTGGACGCCTCGCAGCAGCCACGTGGAGCCCCTTCTGTCCCGGTTCATAAGCGAACCGGGACTTTAGTCCCGATCCTTTAGTCTCGGTTCCAGAACCGGGGCTAAAGGGCCTCTGAAACCAGGGCTAATGGGCCATTTTCTAATAGTGACTGCATGAAACCAAATTAATCCG
>NC_057813.1:760506314-760508242 GCF_018294505.1 Triticum aestivum | reverse complement strand
AGAACAAAAAAACAAAAACCTCGGCTCCTGCTAGATGCTGACGCGAGGATGCATTTTGGTCCCGGTTGATGTTACCAACCTAGACTAAAGGTCCTGCTGCCTGGACGCCTCGCAGCAGCCACGTGGAGCCCCTTCTGTCCCGGTTCATAAGCGAACCGGGACTTTAGTCCCGATCCTTTAGTCTCGGTTCCAGAACCGGGGCTAAAGGGCCTCTGAAACCAGGGCTAATGGGCCATTTTCTAATAGTGACTGCATGAAACCAAATTAATCCGATCTAGACAACAAACCCCTAGGTGAAATGGGGAGGAAATTGATGACATCCAGGGAGTGGCGGCTCATCTAAAAACCGTGAACAAATCTGGACACCTTTGATCTACTCATCCAACACTGATCTACTCAACTAACGCTGCGAACTACTAGGAATAACCACAAAATGGAGCATTAAAAATGGAGGGGGACATACTCAACTAACGTTAGGGGGTTTTGGCAACACTCACGGTTAATACAATTCTACCATGAATCATAAACATTTATCATGAAATACGGGAATAAATAGTAACTTTATTATTGCCTCTAGGGCATATTTCCTTTAGAAACCCCTCAAATTAACCCTCCAAACCACCCTAACCCCCCCCCCCCATCGAAAACAAAAAAACAAAAACCTCGGCTCCTGCTAGATGCTGACGCGCGGATGCCTTTTGGTCCCGGTTGATGTTACCAGCCTAGACTAAAGGTCCTCCTGCCTGGACGCCTCGCAGCGGCCACGTGGAGCCCCTTCTGTCCCGGTTCATAAGCGAACCGGGACTTTAGTCCCGATCCTTTAGTCTCGGTTCCAGAACCGGGGCTAAAGGGCCTCTGAAACCAGGGCTAATGGGCCATTTTATAATAGTGACTGCATGAAACCAAATTAATCTGATCTAGACAACAAACCCCTAGGTGAAATGGGGAGGAAATTGATGACATCCAGGGAGTGGCGGCTCATCTAAAAACCGTGAACAAATCTGGACACCTTTGATATACTCATCTAACACTGGATCTACTCAACTAACGCTGGGAACTACTAGGAATAACCACAAAATGGAGCATTAAAAATGGAGGGGAACATACTCAACTAACGTTAGGGGGTTTTGACAACACTCACGGTTAATACAATTCTACCATGAATCATAAACATTTATCATGAAATACGGGAATAAATAGTAACTTTATTATTGCCTCTAGGGCATATTTCCTTCAGAAACCCCTAAATTAACCCTCCAAAACCCCCTAACCCCCCCCCCTTCGAAAACAAAAAAACAAAAACCTCAGCTCCTGCTAGATGCTGACGCGCGGATGCCTTTTGGTCCCGGTTGATGTTACAACCTAGACTAAAGGTCCTCCTGCCTGGACGCCTCGCAGCGGCCACGTGGAGCCCCTTCTGTCCCGGTTCATGAGCGAACCGGGACTTTAGTCCCGATCCTTTAGTCTCGGTTCCAGAACCGGGGCTAAAGGGCCTCTGAAACCAGGGCTAATGGGCCATTTTCTAATAGTGACTGCATGAAACCAAATTAATCCGATCTAGACAACAAACCCCTAGGTGAAATGGGGAGGAAATTGATGACATCCAGGGAGTGGCGGCTCATCTAAAAACTGTGAACCAATCTGGACACCTTTGATCTACTCATCCAACACTGGATCTACTGAACTAACGCTGGGAACTACTAGGAATAACCACAAAATGGAGCATTAAAAATGGAGGGGGACATACTCAACTAACGTTAGGGGGTTTTGGCAACACTCACGGTTAATACAATTCTACCATGAATCATAAACATTTATCATGAAATACGGGAATAAATAGTAACTTTATTATTGCCTCTAGGGCATATTTCCTTCAGAAACCCCTAAATTAACCCTCCAAAACCCCCTAACCCCCCCCCCTTCGAAAA
>NC_057813.1:760504671-760506304 GCF_018294505.1 Triticum aestivum | reverse complement strand
TTCGAAAACAAAAAAACAAAAACCTCGGCTCCTGCTAGATGCTGACGCGAGGATGCCTTTTGGTCCCGGTTGATGTTACCAACCTAGACTAAAGGTCCTCCTGCCTGGACGCCTCGCAGCAGCCACGTGGAGCCCCTTCTGTCCCGGTTCATAAGCGAACCGGGACTTTAGTCCCGATCCTTTAGTCTCGGTTCCAGAACCGGGGCTAAAGGGCCTCTGAAACCAGGGCTAATGGGCCATTTTCTAATAGTGACTGCATGAAACCAAATTAATCCGATCTAGACAACAAAGCCCTAGGTGAAATGGGGAGGAAATTGATGACATCCAGGGAGTGGCGGCTCATCTAAAAACCGTGAACAAATCTGGACACCTTTGATCTACTCATCCAACACTGGATCTACTCAACTAACGCTGGGAACTACTAGGAATAACCACAAAATGGAGCATTAAAAATGGAGGGGGACATACTCAACTAACGTTAGGGGGTTTTGGCAACACTCACGGTTAATACAATTCTACCCTGAATCATAAACATTTATCATGAAATACGGGAATAAATAGTAACTTTATTATTGCCTCTAGGGCATATTTCCTTCAGAAACCCCTAAATTAACCCTCCAAAACCCCCTAACCCCCCCCCCTTCGAAAACAAAAAAACAAAAACCTCGGCTCCTGCTAGATGTTGACGCGAGGATGCCTTTTGGTCCCGGTTGATGTTACCAACCTAGACTAAAGGTCCTCCTGCCTGGACGCCTCGCAGCAGCCACGTGGAGCCCCTTCTGTCCCGGTTCATAAGCGAACCGGGACTTTAGTCCCGATCCTTTAGTCTCGGTTCCAGAACCGGGGCTAAAGGGCCTCTGAAACCAGGGATAATGGGCCATTTTCTAATAGTGACTGCATGAAACCAAATTAATCCGATCTAGACAACAAAGCCCTAGGTGAAATGGGGAGGAAATTGATGACATCCAGGGAGTGGCGGCTCATCTAAAAACCGTGAACAAATCTGGACACCTTTGATCTACTCATCCAACACTGGATCTACTCAACTAACGCTGGGAACTACTAGGAATAACCACAAAATGGAGCATTAAAATGGAGGGGGACATACTCAACTAACGTTAGGGGGTTTTGGCAACACTCACGGTTAATACAATTCTACCATGAATCATAAACATTTATCATGAAATACGGGAATAAATAGTAACTCTATTATTGCCTCTAGGGCATATTTCCTTCAGAAACCCCTAAATTAACCCTCCAAAACCCCCTAACCCCCCCCCCCTTCGAGAACAAAAAAACAAAAACCTCGGCTCCTGCTAGATGCTGACGCGAGGATGCATTTTGGTCCCGGTTGATGTTACCAACCTAGACTAAAGGTCCTGCTGCCTGGACGCCTCGCAGCAGCCACGTGGAGCCCCTTCTGTCCCGGTTCATAAGCGAACCGGGACTTTAGTCCCGATCCTTTAGTCTCGGTTCCAGAACCGGGGCTAAAGGGCCTCTGAAACCAGGGCTAATGGGCCATTTTCTAATAGTGACTGCATGAAACCAAATTAATCCGATCTAGACAACAAACCCCTAGGTGAAATGGGGAGGAAATTGATGACATCCAGGGAGTGGCGGCTCATCTAAAAAC
>NC_057813.1:760499939-760501063 GCF_018294505.1 Triticum aestivum | reverse complement strand
CGTCTAAAAACCGTGAACAAATCTGGACACCTTTGATCTACTCATCCAACACTAGATCTACTCAACTAACGCTGGGAACTACTAGGAATAAACACAAAATGGAGCATTAAAAATGGAGGGGGACATACTCAACTAACGTTAGGGGGTTTTGGCAACACTCACGGTTAATACAATTCTACCATGAATCATAACCATTTATCATGAAATACGGGAATAAATAGTAACTTTATTATTGCCTCTAGGGCATATTTCCTTCAGAAACCCCTAAATTAACCCTCCAAAACCCCCTAACCCCCCCCCCTTCGAAAACAAAAAAACAAAAACCTCGGCTCCTGCTAGATGCTGACGCGCGGATGCCTTTTGGTCCCGGTTGATGTTACCAACCTAGACTAAAGGTCCTCCTGCCTGGACGCGTCGCAGCGGCCACGTGGAGCCCCTTCTGTCCCGGTTCATAAGCGAAACGGGACTTTAGTCCCGATCCTTTAGTCTCGGTTCCAGAACCGGGGATAAAGGGCCTCTGAAACCAGGGCTAATGGGCCATTTTCTAATAGTGACTGCATGAAACCAAATTAATCCGATCTAGACAACAAACCCCTAGGTGAAATGGGGAGGAAATTGATGACATCCAGGGAGTGGCGGCTCATCTAAAAACGGTGAACAAATCTGGACACCTTTGATCTACTCATCCAACACTGGATCTACTCAACTAACGCTGGGAACTACTAGGAATAACCACAAAATGGAGCATTAAAAATGGAGGGGGACATACTCAACTAACATTAGGGGGTTTTGGCAACACTCACGGTTAATACAATTCTACCATGAATCATAAACATTTATCATGAAATACGGGAATAAATAGTAACTTTATTATTGCCTCTAGGGCATATTTCCTTCAGAAACCCCTAAATTAACCCTCCAAAACCCCCTAACCCCCCCCCCCTTCGAAAACAAAAAAACAAAAACCTCGGCTCCTGCTAGATGCTGACGCGAGGATGCCTTTTGGTCCCGGTTGATGTTACCAACCTAGACTAAAGGTCCTCCTGCCTGGACGCCTCGCAGCAGCCACGTGGAGCCCCTTCTGTCCCGGTTCATAAGCGAACCGGGACTTTAGTCCCGATCCT
>NC_057813.1:760499230-760499929 GCF_018294505.1 Triticum aestivum | reverse complement strand
CCCCCCCCCCTTTCGAAAACAAAAAAACAAAAACCTCGGCTCCTGCTAGATGCTGACGCGAGGATGCCTTTTGGTCCCGGTTGATGTTACCAACCTAGACTAAAGGTCCTCCTGCCTGGACGCCTCGCAGCAGCCACGTGGAGCCCCTTCTGTCCCGGTTCATAAGCGAACCGGGACTTTAGTCCCGATCCTTTAGTCTCGGTTCCAGAACCGGGGCTAAAGGGCCTCTGAAACCAGGGCTAATGGGCCATTTTCTAATAGTGACTGCATGAAACCAAATTAATCCGATCTAGACAACAAACCCCTAGGTGAAATGGGGAGGAAATTGATGACATCCAGGGAGTGGCGGCTCATCTAAAAACGGTGAACAAATCTGGACACCTTTGATCTACTCATCCAACACTGGATCTACTCAACTAACGCTGGGAAGTACTAGGAATAACCACAAAATGGAGCATTAAAAATGGAGGGGGACATACTCAACTAACATTAGGGGGTTTTGGCAACACTCACGGTTAATACAATTCTACCATGAATCATAAACATTTATCATGAAATACGGGAATAAATAGTAACTTTATTATTGCCTCTAGGGCATATTTCCTTCAGAAACCCCTAAATTAACCCTCCAAAACCCCCTAACCCCCCCCCCCCTTCGAAAACAAAAAAAAAACCTCGGCTCCTGCTAGATGCTGACGC
>NC_057813.1:760497033-760498912 GCF_018294505.1 Triticum aestivum | reverse complement strand
TTCGAAAACAAAAAAACAAAAACCTCGGCTCCTGCTAGATGCTGACGCGAGGATGCCTTTTGGTCCCGGTTGATGTTACCAACCTAGACTAAAGGTCCTCCTGCCTGGACGCCTCGCAGCAGCCACGTGGAGCCCCTTCTGTCCCGGTTCATAAGCGAACCGGGACTTTAGTCCCGATCCTTTAGTCTCGGTTCCAGAACCGGGGCTAAAGGGCCTCTGAAACCAGGGCTAATGGGCCATTTTCTAATAGTGACTGCATGAAACCAAATTAATTCGATCTAGACAACAAAGCCCTAGGTGAAATGGGGAGGAAATTGATGACATCCAGGGAGTGGCGGCTCATCTAAAAACCGTGAACAAATCTGGACACCTTTGATCTACTCATCCAACACTGGATCTACTCAACTAACGCTGGGAACTACTAGGAATAACCACAAAATGGAGCATTAAAAATGGAGGGGGACATACTCAACTAACGTTAGGGGGTTTTGGCAACACTCACGGTTAATACAATTCTACCATGAATCATAAACATTTATCATGAAATACGGGAATAAATAGTAACTTTATTATTGCCTCTAGGGCATATTTCCTTCAGAAACCCCTAAATTAACCCTCCAAAAACCTCTAACCCCCCCCCCCTTCGAAAACAAAAAAACAAAAACCTCGGCTCCTGCTAGATGCTGACGCGAGGATGCCTTTTGGTCCCGGTTGATGTTACCAACCTCGACTAAAGGTCCTCCTGCCTGGACGCCTCGCAGCAGCCACGTGGAGCCCCTTCTGTCCCGGTTCATAAGCGAACCGGGACTTTAGTCCCGATCCTTTAGTCTCGGTTCCAGAACCGGGGCTAAAGGGCCTCTGAAACCAGGGCTAATGGGCCATTTTCTAATAGTGACTGCATGAAACCAAATTAATCCGATCTAGACAACAAAGCCCTAGGTGAAATGGGGAGGAAATTGATGACATCCAGGGAGTGGCGGCTCATCTAAAAACCATGAACAAATCTGGACACCTTTGATCTACTCATCCAACACTGGATCTACTCAACTAACGCTGGGAACTACTAGGAATAACCACAAAATGGAGCATTAAAAATGGAGGGGGACATACTCAACTAACGTTAGGGGGTTTTGGCAACACTCACGGTTAATACAATTCTACCATGAATCATAAACATTTATCATGAAATACGTGAATAAATAGTAACTTTATTATTGCCTCTAGGGCATATTTCCTTCGGAAACCCCTAAATTAACCCTCCAAAACCCCCTAACCCCCCCCCCTCGAAAACAAATAAACAAAAACCCCGGCTCCTGCTAGATGCTGACGCGCGGATGCCTTTTGGTCCCGGTTGATGTTACCAACCTAGACTAAAGGTCCTCCTGCCTGGACGCCTCGCAGCGGCCACGTGGAGCCCCTTCTGTCCCGGTTCATAAGCGAACCGGGACTTTAGTCCCGATCCTTTAGTCTCGGTTCTAGAACCGGGGCTAAAGGGCCTCTGAAACCAGGGCTAATGGGCCATTTTCTAATAGTGACTGCATGAAACCAAATTAATCCGATCTAGACAACAAAGCCCTAGGTGAAATGGGGAGGAAATTGATGACATCCAGGGAGTGGCGGCTCATCTAAAAACCGTGAACAAATCTGGACACCTTTGATCTACTCATCCAACACTGGATCTACTCAACTAACGCTGGGAACTACTAGGAATAACCACAAAATGGAGCATTAAAAATGGAGGGGGGGCATACTCAACTAACGTTAGGGGGTTTTGGCAACACTCACGGTTAATACAATTCTACCATGAATCATAAACATTTATCATGAAATACGGGAATAAATAGTAACTTTATTATTGCCTCTAGGGCATATTTCCTTC